>NW_006238934.1:3756050-3758683 GCF_000226075.1 Solanum tuberosum | reverse complement strand
AAAAAAACTTAATAAATATTATAAAGATAATTTTATTTGTGGATTTGATTAACAAGTAGTAACATTAACACCATGTAATATTGTTTTGTCGATATTTATGATAATATTTTTAAATTATAATTTATAATTTAATTTAATTTAATAATTATAAAAAAATATATAACTTTTAAAAAAGTAGGCTGGCCCGGCAAGCCTGTAGCCCACGTAATTGTGGGTTGGGCCGACTGTTTTCTGGCCCACACCAAAAATGGGCTAGCCTGGCCTGACCCGTAAAATGTCAAAGCCTGTATGGGTTAGCCCGGATGGGGTGGGCTAGCCCATATTGACAGCTCTAACGGAGGGTATCTGTATACCATTTACGATAGTTTGGGAGTATATTTGCCACTTTTCCCTAGTTAGCGAATATGAATATAACTTTGACTAATCGGCTAAATGTGTAACTTCTCGAAAAGAAAAAAAAAACATTATCATGTCCAATGAATTATTTTTGGCTTTTTTTCACATTTTTAACAAGATAAGTCTAAACTTTAAATATAACAAGTGGATGGTGGGAATTACATGGCCATCACGACCTTAACAAACTCCTCGTAGTTGATTTGTCCATCACCATCAACATCTGCTTCCCTAATCATCTCATAGACTTGTTCATCAGTGAGCTTCTCTCCAAGGTTAGTCATCACATGACGAAGCTCAGCAGCGGGGATGAAGCCATTTTGATCCTTGTCGAAAATTCTGAATGCCACTTTGAACTCCTCCTCAGAGTAAGTATCCTTCATCTTCCTGGTCATGAGGTTTAGAAACTCTAGGAAGTCGATAGTTCCATTACCATCTGCATCCACCTCGTTTATCATGTCCTGGAGCTCAGCTTCAGTAGGGTTCTGTCCCAACGACCACATCACAGTCCCAAGCTCCTTAGTCGGAATGCAACCTATATACAAAGCTTCACGATTAGCTTACTGCACGAAAACTAACAAACCACACTTTGTGACCCTAGCATCAGTAAGCAACTGTCCACAGAAGAAAACAGAAAATGCACTACTTTTCAACTCATGTCCCAGAAAATAAGGAAGACGAAAAAAAAATGCACCAAATTTTCAACATTTCTAACACTGTTATCAACATTTAATATATATCTTTTAAAACTTCCCTAATAACTAATGACAAAAATCATTCATCTAATTGTTCGTCCCAATCAATGAGTTCAGACAAAAGCTACTACAGATTTAGAAAAAAGGGAGGATTTTGGTTAGCATTTAACACAAACTGAAGCCAGTAATAAAGGCCAAATTTTTCATCAAATTAAATTATCACTTCTCAATACATGTATAATCCAATTTACAACACAGCTTCTCTGAAATAGCTCTTAATTTCTTCTTTTAAGTTTTTTCATTATCGTGGTTTGGTTCAGCTTGCACGCACCTCTACTAATTCCACGGCCTCCGACACACACAAGTCCCACTAATTCCACTACCTCCCACCAACACGAGTACGGAGTAACTCCTTTTTTTTTATAACCGTCATATCCAAGCCAACTTACACACACCTAGACTAATTCCATAAGATACCTCTCAACTCCCACCACCACCAACAACAAGTACCAAGTAATTCTATCCACCAAGGTTAAGACAGACGGAAGGAAATCAATTGTATTTTTGTCTCTGTTGTGATTTGAACCTGAGGCCTCACGGTTCTCTCAACCACTTCAGGTAGCTCTATAAACCAAGCACCTTCTTAATACAAGACTTCATGGTTCTCAACTCAACTAACCGGCCAAATCTTGTATGCGGATATCAAGTAACTCTATTCACCAAAAACGAATAAAAATCACTTGTTTTTCAACATGAGATCTCATGATACCGAAAAAACAGTAATTCACCAACGTAACATCAAACTACATAGCTTCCATATTCTCTAATTCATTTTTAACGTTTCAACAAGCTAGAAAATCTATGTTTTCCTCTATTTACTAACTGAATATTCTCATATATCAACTTGTCACCAAAAAAATCAACTAGTTCATTCAAATTTCAAATCAAACGTCAGATCTGCAACAAAACAGATTCCACATACACCTATAAGCATCAAAAACACAAAACATATACACATTTACAGAGAAAAAAAAGGCGCCAAACCATCTCCGTCCTTGTCGAACAAGCTGAAAGCCTCTTTGAACTCAGAGATCTGGTCATCAGTAAGCTGATCCGCCATTTTTCTTCTTCTAGTAATCACAGAGAAGATGATTCTAGAATTTCACACAAATTTTTTGAAAAATTTTCAGCTCTGTATGGATTTTGGAATTATGAGAAGATTGCTGCTTTTATACCAAAAACTACAGATTTCATGGTAAATATAATTAAAGTAAATTTTCAAAAAATAAATGAAAAGAAATCAATTTGAATAAGTAGGCGTTTGGTAATGCGATACCATATCACGATATGGTATCGTGAGATGGAATCAGCGTTTGGACATGCGATTTTACGCTGATTCCATATCATGAGAGGTGATACCATATTCTCCAAAAAACCATGATATGGAATTACATGGTGATTCCATATCATGATTTGAGATATTTTAATACAATAATTGATCCATTAGTTTATATTTTGTTAAAACAACCCCACATTTATATCTAC
>NW_006238934.1:3746619-3755826 GCF_000226075.1 Solanum tuberosum | reverse complement strand
TGAGGCAATTAGTAAGATAGAACCAACATTTATACAACCAAAAAATATGACTGATGTACATTCCAAAATTCGACATAATACTCGATTTTGGCCTTAGTTTAAGGTAAAATTTCAATCACATTAATGAATTTATTTTATGGCCTTAATAAGTGCACATTTATATTTTATGAGTATTTAGTTACATATTTCCGCCACATGGTAACTTTAAATTACATCCTTAGAATAAATATTAATTATTTACACAAAACTGTCTCATTTACGTCACATATGCTTTTAGTAATTCTTTATAAAATGTTTTTTGGTAGATAAATATTATGTTGTTGATGCTGGTTTTCGTAACATAAAGGGATTTTTAGTTCCATACAAAGGACTACGCTATCATTTGCAAGATTATCGATGAAGTGAAAGAGAGCCTCAAAATGCCGAAGAACTATTTAATTATAGGCATTCATCTCTGCGCAATGTGATTGAACGGTACTTTTGGAGCTTAGGAAAAATAGATTTAGAATACTGAAACAAGGCATGAACCATTATGATATTGATACACAAGTGAAAATTGTCATAGCTTGTGCAGTGTCACATAATTATTTGCGAAAATACCAAAGTAGTGATGAAATATTTATGGTCTATGAACATAAAGATATAGTTGCGGAGGATATTGACCAGCAAATGGCTCAAAGTAACAATGTTGGTTCGTCTTTTCGATCACATGATCGAGAAATGCAAGTTCAACGTCAGGAAATTGTTTGTACTATGTGGGAGGATTATATTAAAGACTAGTACACTACAATTTATGTTCAATTTTTTTTATTAAATTAAAATTAGATAAAAAAATTACTTAAGTGGAGAACAAATAACTTTGTAATAATTTATTATGCGATTTTATAATTTTTTATTTATTTGATAAGATTGAATAAAAAATTGGGGCTATTTTAATAGATTTACAACTTATGGGATATTTTTGTTTATAAGAAAATATATACAACACAAAAATTTCATATCGCATGTCCAAACAAACCTTCAATTTCATCTCATGATTCCATATCATGATACCATATCGCATGGCCAAACAGGCCCTAAAAAAAGAAGAATAAATAACAAAAATAGTAAAGTTTTGTCTCTCTCCTTACATTATATACGAATAGTGATTGATTTATCTATTTCGATGTGTCCGTTTTTCCCTCTTTACCCCTCAATATTTATAGAATAATTATAAGATCGATAATATTATATGATAATGAATGTTGAACCGCTAAGATCTATCGTATAATGTAGATATTATAATGTATGTATACGACATATAAGATTAGACGAGATAAAATGATCTCTTTTGAAGGTAGATGAAAGAATATTGTTGAGACAGTTTAATTGTATTCTACATTAATCTTATGATACATCAATTATATGATTCTATATAACATGTATATAATCAAAAATATAAAATAAAGTATTTAGGATGTAAAAGTCACTTAAGTCCACACTTACAAATTGATTTAAGCTCTTCATAATAGAATATCTCATCATTAAATGAATCATCAAATATTACACTAAAATTGTAAGTACTACTTTAGTTTTAATTAAATCTTTATAATTCGAATGTTAGAAATCGAATCGTCATTAGCAAAGAATATTTTATTGGATTTAATCAAGATTAGTTAGGCATCATAGCATACACAGAGAAGGAAACAACAAAAAAGACATTAATATCAACGACAACAATGGTAATATACTGAATATGATTACAAGTAGAATTTGGGAAGAGCAAAACATGTATAGTTAAAGACCTTTGTAAGATAAATAGATTATTTTCAAAAGACCCTTCATTCAAAAAGAAAGTAATCGACACATGATTGGAAGATAAAATAGCAAGGTATAAAATAAATGCAACCAAGTAAAAATACTCATTAAAGAATAAAAAACTATGCGATAACTAAATAATACTACTAAAAAAAAAACTTATTGAGTAATATGAAAGGGGTAAGATAGTAATTTAAGAAGCAAGTCAAACATAAAGAAAACAAAATAGTGCAACCATTAGGTCCATATATCATCTATGAAACCACTCATTGCATGCCACGTGTGTTTTAGATCTTTTCTTATTTTTTCCATAGAAATTGACTTGTCAATTTTTATCTTTTTTAGAAGAAAAAAAAAATTAAAAAAACAAAAGGGCCCATTTTTCTCTCTCTTCCATTAGGTGAGTACGCGGAATGCTTACATTGACTTAAAGCAAACTGTGGCTGCCACGTAGGATTTCTCCGAACTTCATATTAGAGTTCTGACTAATTTGAATCATGTATTGCAAGACTCATTTAAGTGTGTCGCTTCCAATAAAATTTTCTCCGTATTCAAAACTTAAACTCAAAATTTATGATTAAGAATGAAACACTCTACACCGCAATCCATATTGATATTTATTTACTTTCTTTGTTTCATATCATTTGGTCTGAAATGACCTGACACACCCTTTTAAAAAAGTTAATTAGAAATATATTCTTATTCATTTTTTTGAAATTTCTAAATTTGATTGAAACTAGTACAAGAAAAAGCAATTTTTTTTTTTAATTTGTTAAAATAGATAAGTAAAATATAAAAAAATTAGTGTAAAGACTAGGTAAAAATGAAATGAAAGGAGAATTTGAAAAATAAATAAATAATTCTCCCTACCTAAACTTTCATCCCTTTTTGTTTTTGTTTTTTAATTTGACCAAGAAAAATAATTAAATTGGATTAGCAAACAATAATTGTATAGAAAAGTTAGGAGCATATATACTCCCAAAAGAAAAGAATAAAGGATTAGTACAATTTCTAGATTGTCACGTCAAGCAACGAATAATTAGAATTTGTTTGTCTCTTAACCTAAACTATGGATGAACTTTTAGATTTTTTTTTTTTAATTAGAACGATAATAGTTTTTAAAACTATGTATATTTGAAAGTTTGTAAATATAAAGAATCACAAATATTTATATAAAAAAATATGAAGATAAGTAACTTGTTAATGCGACTCTTTGGAATATTTTTATACTGTATTTACAAAATGTGATATATTTTTTAATTATAAGAACGAAGGAAGAAACTATTTAGAAAAGATGAGAGAAGTAGAATTGAGATGGTTCAAACACGTGAACTGAAGATGTATAGATCGATGTCCAATGAGGAGGTTGACTATAATGATTATAAATATAGATAGAAGTAGGTTGAAAAAATATTAGGAAGAGATGGTTGGATATAATATGACTTACCGAGGACATAACTAGATAAGAAGATTTGGAGAGGTAGAAGATTTATGATAAAAGTGGAGTAGTTATTAGTAGGTCGATCGCTAGTTCTCTTTTCATCATCATTATTATTATTTTTGTATCATTCTTTAATTTTTGTATTACTTGTTATTTAATTTGCTTTAGTTATCGTATATTATTTTGTTATTGCTATTATGCTCTTCTTCATTATTTTGAGCATGACAAATCGTTTACTGTTTGCATACTTTTTTTTTTATATAGTTTACTTGCGTTGAGAATTCGAGAACATAATTAATAATTCTCGAGTATCGAGAAATCCACAAAAAGTAGTGAAAAAGATCTTTGCTCTTAACTCTTATAAATCATTTTTTCAGCCTTAATATAGTAGATTAATTGTTATTTCACTTTCAATCGCGACGTGTATAGAATTATTTAACAGATGTGACATACATTGCCAAAACAATTACGTAACTTAGTAAATGTCATTTCATTAGGAATTGACTAAAAAAAAATCTGATTCATACAAGTGTCCATAAAATCCAAAATTAATTATTACAAGATATACGTAATTTCAATAATTTATAATTAGTTTAACTAATATTCATTAATGATATAAGTTTTTTTTTTAATATGCTCGAGTAACATTAATAGGTAATAGTCATTTACCATCTTAATTTTCAGTGAGTTTAACTAATATCTATCGACTGAGTAAGTTATTTTTACACAATCAAATAACATTAATTGATAATAACCAGTTACCATCTTAATTTTCAATTTTATTTTTTGTTGAATATTTATGTGGTTTAGATTTAACATTCTAAATTATTTAAGAAAAAATGGTTACCTCATAATCACTCGATTACTAATAAGCAAGGGTAACGTTTGATATAACAAAAACTATTAGGTATTTCTATCCCTATAAATAGCCACCCTCCCCAAAACCTAGCTAGAGTTGTATAAAATACACATAACTATATATTTATATATATATATATGGGAGAAGGGACGGATTTACCCCCGAACTTTAATAAATGGTACATTTTTTTACATGCCCTTCGTTATACTTTGCATCCACATAAGCCCCTGCCGTTCAATTATAGGTACACCTATACCCCTTTCACTAACGGACCCCTAATTTCTTACACGTGTCTTAATCCTATTGAACTACCCGTTTGACCCTTTTTTTTAACCCATAACCCAACTATCCGCTCCATAACCAATACCCACCCAATTTCCTCTAAAAGGAATCCTAATTAAAACACCCAAATTAACACACCAAAATCCGTCCCTTTTCCACTCCAACTTTCAAGTCTCCACCAAACAATCTTGAATTTATGAATTGATCACCAAAATTTTGTACTAAAACCAATTGACACTCATTAATGAATCATGGCCTCCGATAACGAGTTCCCGCCATAATGAGTCACAAAACATCCAACAGAAGGATGAGATAACGTCAATTGTTGCTCTGCCTATCCTGAATGAACAATGCCTTTCCCTTGTGTTCTCTCTTTGAAACCTTCCGGTAATGCCTCTTCAATTGTCTCAGCTTCAATAGGCGGTTTTAAAGCAGCGAAAAACGGATAACCAGTAAGTTCAAGTCCCAAAACCAGTTCTTGAAATTGATCTTTCTTGAGATTACATTCTCTACCAAATGCACACAAAATAACTATTTTTTCTTGGAATTTTTCGAGCCATTTTGACTAATTTTCTTCTGTAATTGAAGTCTCTATTGGTTCGGGCAATACTGGCCCGTCTAACACAATTGATTTCTTGAACTTATGCTCAACAATTTCACAATAAGGTCCTTCTATTTCTCGAGTAGTTTTGAATGCAATGGCATCCCCGTCTTGAAAAGCCAAAAGCAAACGTTGAGTGAACGATACAGAGCCAGAGCCAAAACCAGAGTTACTAGAATTCTTCCCCATCGAATGTAGAGCTACGATTAAACGAGCTTCGTGTTTGTGGAGTTTGATAGATGAATCAAACAGGAAAACCAGGTGGAGGTTCCATCATTTCAGCTTCTGAAGATGGATTTTCGCCACGCATAAGATAACCAACAGATGGTGGGGTAATAAAACAGTAATGCACAAACTTAACTCCGTATTTTCGAGCAACAGATGGAACCCAATAAGCAAAATCATAGAAAATGAAATGGGGTTTGATTTCTTGAATTAAAGATTCAATCTTTGGTAATGTGATATCCAATGCTTGATAAAGAAGATTCCGACTGAGGAAAAGGGTTGGATTTTGGTGTGTTAATTTGGGTGTTTTAATTAGGATTCTTTTAGAGGAAATTGGGTAGGTATTGGTTATGGGTTAATAAAAAGGTCAAACGGGTAGTTCAATAAGATTAAGACACGTGTAAGAAATTAGGGTCCGTTAGTGAGAGGGATATATGTATACCTATAATTGGACGACAAGGGCTTATGTGGACGCAAAGTATAACGGAGGGCATATACATACCATTTATTAAAGTTCAGGGGTAAATCCGTCCCTTTTCCCTATATATATTAGTTAGGGGGGAAAAAGGATAAATATATCCCCGAACTATCGTAAATGGTATGTAGATACCCTTCGTCATACTTTTGGGACATTGGTGCCCCTGTCGTCTAAAAACTAGAGCATATATGCTCTTCACTCTAACGGAAGACTAAATAGGGACACGTGACACAATCTTATCCGTTCATCCGATATTTAATAAATGTTGGATCGGTGGATAAGATTATGACACGTGTATGTCCGTTAGTATAGAGGGTATACATGCTCTAGTTTTTGGACGGCAGGGGCACCAATGTCCCAAAAGTATGACGGAGGATATCTACATACCGTTTACGATAGTTTGGGGATATATTTGTCCTTTTTCCCTAGTTAGCGAATATGAATATAATTTTGACTAATCAGCTAAATGTGTAACTTCTCGAAAAGAAAAAAACAACATTTTGGGCCTGATAGGATATAGTCCATCCAGATTTCAAACCTACAGGCCCAAATTCCTATCTAGCGGGTCACACTGAGCCCATATACTAACCGCCCTATTTAAGGATCATTTCCGCCCTACTTTCAAAATTACGGCAGTCTTCTCCGGCCAAAAGTAGAAAGCTGAAAACACACAGCGTTTCTCCGTCTCCTTTTCCGGCGAAACTGAGCTTAAACTCGTAGGTTCGTTCTCTTATTTATCTCTTGCTGTGTATTTTTACATGATTTATTATACTTTTCGCTTTTGTAAGAAACCCTAATCTCATTTCGACTGATTTTTTAGTGTTAAAATTGATTAGCTTGCTATGATTATATATATTCTCTATGGTTGAGGAAAGGTACACAAGCTATTTGTATGTTCGATGTGATTTTTACTAGTTTGTTTTGCTTACGCAGATTTTTTACGAGCTGGTATGCATTAGTGTTGGCTTTCATATAATAATGGTTTTAGAATTTTTTTTGGTTGTATAATATCTTTTTGAGTGTTAGTAGTCTGGTTTATGGAAGAAAATGTTAAGTGTACATGATGATATAGTGTAGAATGTGGAATATATGTAACCGTGGTGTCTAGGGTAGGTTGTAGCTTGCACACAACACACGTATACTAATCCCACAATAAGCTGGTAATTCCATGGTGACCTAGTGTGTTGGCCTCCTCTTTGATTTGAATGTGAAGCTTCATGGTTCTCATTTAGCTTTTGACCACATGCCACACCCTTGGATGCCAGAACTTTGAGTATTAATCCTGATAAGTAGTGTAGAACCTGGAGTAATTATCATCCCTAGTGTAGAACGTGGAATATATATAACCATGGTGTCTAGGTTTGCTTGGGCACGCTTCTACTGATCATGCAATAACCTGCTAATTCCATGGTGACCTAGTAGTTTTGCCATCTCTTTGATTTGAACGTGGAACCTCATGGTTCTCAATTCTCTTTATTGACCACATGCGATGTCCTTTGGTGCCAGAGCTTGGAGTATTATTCTTGATAAGTAGTGTATAACCTGGATTAATTATCATTAGGGTCTTACAACCCTTAATTACTAAACAAGAAAAAATTAGCCCATTCATATTTTACTTTTGTCTTGGTGTTTTGTACTCTTTTCATTTGCATAAATTAACTTGCAGAATGTAACTAGGTTAAAAGCAGTGGTTTGTGAAACTGTATAATCTTAATGCTACCTTTGGCACTAAAAATTGCTGCTGAAATTGTTTTCCACCCGTCTCCTTGTTCTCTCAGCTCATTTGAGAATGAACTTGACCAGTCTCGAAGAGAACTAAAGTTTACTTGGAATTGTCAGTTGTTTTGCGTCCCACCACCTCTTAAACTAGAGGTAGTTGACTATTATATCGAAACAAGTTCTTATGTAGCTTAGTAGTTGTGCAACATTCAAAATTTAGTCTTAAAGTGTAAGTTGATAAACACCATGCTCCTTGATCAAAATCTTAATCATTGTATTCACATTTTTACCTTCTTTCATTAATTCACTGGTACGTGATGTTCTTCCCCTTTTCAGGAATGGCTTTCTTTAACAAAGCTGGGAGCATTCTTCGGCAGGCTGTTAGCAAGCAGCACATCAATCATGAAATATCTGCATCCAAGCCTTCAATTTTTCAACTAATTAGATGCATGTCTTCAAAACTTTTTGTTGGAGGTGCATGCAGTTTCTCTTATGCTAGAACAGTATTCATAACATTTCTTCTAATTTCTGCTGACTTCCTCTAGTTTGGCAATGTAGGAATCTCATGGAACACGAATGACAACTCTCTCCAAGAAGCTTTCAGCAAGTATGGAGAAGTCGTTGAAGGTTTGTCTTATTTAAAGCTAAATGTTGTTTTTGACTAGAAGTCCTCTCTCGTGCTTGTTTAAAGTTTACAATTTTTCATTTAGAATCCTTGCACTGCTGGTGTGCTTTCTCATGAACACATTCGCTCGCACACTAGTGCATGTTTTTGTTATTATGGTGATCATATTTGCACATAATAAAGAGTGTCTGGGCAGAGTTTGAGTAATGGTCAGGAAAAGTATATGACAAAGTAGGGAGTACTTGTTAATTGATGTTTCTCAACATGAATTTCCAGATGTTATGTTAGGATGAAAGACACTCATTTTGTGTCCAAATGAGGGTCTTAGTGATGGAGTGACAATTGTGTTGCTGATTGGACTTATCAAAAGTAGTTGTATTACTGGTTGGATTTAGTAAGTGAAGTCACTTAGACTAATGGAAGAATTACTTCACCATTTTTTACTGTTTGAAGCTGTATTATAATTCCGTGAATGCTTGCTCATTCATATTTAGCTGTGTGAACATATGACATATCTGTATACAAAGGCATGTGTCCAGACACTAGTTTCTAGCTGGAATTACTGAAAAAGTTCCAATTCATTGCAGCAAGAATCATTTATGATCGCGAGTCTGGGAGATCTAGGGGATTTGGCTTCGTTACTTTCAATACTTCTGAGGATGCCAGTGCTGCCATCCAGGCTTTGGACGGACAGGTATCTCTTCACTCTGTTGCTCCATGACTGAAAAAACGTGTGTTCCCTTTGTATTTGGGTTCACATGATGTGAATTAACTTCAAAGGAATGTTGTTTTATGGTATCTGGCACTGTTTTTATCCAGAAATTGTGTTTAAATATGCAAATGATATGTCTGTTCGGGGGGATGCGCCTGTATGCATCCCATGCATTTCTGTTTGCTGGTTAGATTATGACAACTAGTTTTAATGCATCTTTCAGGAGCTTGATGGTCGTACGATTAGAGTAAATGTAGCGAATGACAGGACAAGAGGATACGGCGGCGGCGGCGGCGGCGGCGGTTACGGTGGTGGTAACTATGGAGGCGGTGGTGGTTATGGAGGTGGTGGTGGCGGCAATTATGGGTCTGGTGGTTACGGTGGTGGTGGTGGCAATTATGGGTCTGGTGGTGGTAATTATGGTGCCTCTGGTTATGGTAGCAGTGGCAATTATGGCAGGGGAGGTGG
>NW_006238934.1:3722589-3746472 GCF_000226075.1 Solanum tuberosum | reverse complement strand
GCAGCGCAGGTGGTGTTGATGCTAATGTTGCCAGCAGTTATGGAAGTGGAGAAAACAGTTCTGGCTTTGGCACAAGTGGTGATAACTATGCCAGTGGAAGCACTGATGCAGCTAGCAACAGCTTCAGCTTCGGCAACGACGCTACCAGCAACCAAGCAGAAGCTTGTGATGTTAATAGCCCAGTTGATGCCGGTGAAAATTACAGAGATAACAATGACTCCAGTGATTATGCAGACAGAAGAGCCTAAAGGTTGAATTCCAAGCCCCTTGCTTCCCAATGCTATTGATAAAAGACAGAAATCGATGGAAGATGACATCTCTTCCTTCCATTGTTCTCTTTCACAGTCTTATCTTTTTCTCACTCTAGCTATATTTCCGACTTCTGTTTTTCGTCGTGGACTTGAGATTTTACTTTTGTGTTACCTTGATTTGGATGCTTAATCCTGGCAGTGTAACAAGAGCCAAACATTGTGTTAGCTAAGTAAAAAGTACTCCACACCTTCTGGTGTTGAACCTAATTTTGTAAACAAGTCGTTACGTGTTTGGATATAAGTGTCGAAACTGATAATATGAGAGTCAGCATGTTTCGTAAAAGTGATGAAGCACTTTCTATTTGGTAAAATAAAATCCAAAAATATTTTTATGTATAAAGTGCAAATGGTCATTTTTAATTAGACCAGTTTCAATCGACAATATCCATTAATAGAGTCCAATGGTCGTTTGTGAACGCGTTTTAACGTGAATTTGTTGGGAAGCTATTCTTGTTTCATTTTTTTTAGTCAGTAGTCAATTTATCTTACATCTGCACTCTGTTAAGTGTTAACCGAGTCGTCTTATCTTTTGTATTTATTTTTAGGTATAATACATAAATGTGTTTTTTTTTTTTTTGTACATTTTCTCATTTTTTTTGTTAGATTCAACTATGCATGGGGTGGGTCAGTCTACCTATTTAAAAAAATTGATGGTCATTACAACTGCATATTCATAGTCAGTAGAGAGTTGTGTCTGTTAGGTGTAGTGTTACCAGTAGAATTAATGTATAATAATTATGCATTTATATAATTAATATAATCTCCAACTCATATTAAATATAAAATGGTAGGATGAATGAGATTCTCCTCTCTTAATAGGGATTTCAGATTAAAACTCAAAATATATAAAGCTTTGATAGTTGATAAAAGAAACTTTTCCTTTGCGGACTCTATGTGATGCAAACCTCGATTAGTTGGATTAGTAAATTTCATATATCAGTTGATTACTCAAATAAAGTCACTTTTAAAACACTATTAAAGGGTGTGATGTTATGGGACATCCCTTCTCTTTAACTGGCGTCTCAAGTTTGAATTTAGGAATGGAAAGCCTCTATTAAAGAGCATTTTCTGTTTATATACAATCCAATTAGTAGAATCAATAAGTTTCGACAACAACAATAATATATTCTATGTAATTTCACAAAATAGATTTTATGAAGGATAAATATACGCAAATCTTATCCTATCACAAGTTTCAAATATCAATTAATTAATTTTTAAGGAAATAACTCCATGAAGGGAACTACCAACTAACAAAATTCAAGTACATGAGCATTAATGATGGAAACTTGGTACATGCTTTGTTGACCCTTAGGTCTTGTGGGTTGGCCTCCAATTTGGACCAAAAAAATATATGATTGTTTGGCCACATATAATACACTTTTTCTTCCATTTTTTTTATTTCGAAAAATTTCAAAAAGTTATTTTCATAATTTTCAAGTTAATTCACAAAAAAATTAAAATAATTCTAATTTATATTCATGTCCAAATATAATTATAATTTTCAAATTTCACGATTTTTATGTCCAAACGTCCACTGAAATTATGTTAGTAAAACACACGTTAAAGAAAATGGGACCATCAATTTAGAAAGAACCATAAACTATATATTATAATATCAAAGTTGACTTGGAAAAAAAAAGAATCCAACATGAATTGGTCTTCCTAAATCACTAATTAATCAAAGAAAAAGCCAAAACACTAACTAATGCTTTTTCAAATAAAAAACAGTAGTATAACGTAGTGCTTAGGGAACCTTTTTTGTTTTGTTCTTGTAAGCACAAAAAATGTGATGGAATCGTTTTATATACGTTTGAATAATTTGGTTGAAATTGAAAAAAGTTATTCTAAAGTTAAAATTGATAATTACTATTTGGAATATGAATTGTATTGGATTGTGTATTTAATATGAGAACAAAAAAAGTAAAAAGATTTAGGGAGGAAAGCATTAGAACCAATTTAACTTAAAACTCTTAAATTTATTAATTTTAAAATTTATTATTAATAAGAAACTTAAAGGTAAGTTTTGTAGAGTAATAGTTCGATCAGCTATGTTGTATGAGACATAATGTTAGTTAATGAAGAACTTGCGTGTTCAAAATATGAAAATTATGAAGATGAAAATGTTGAGGTGAATGTGTGAGCAATTGAGCATATTAGGACAAGGTATGAGTGATTCTCGTGATGGACAAGATAAGGAAAGCGAGATTGAGATAAATTTGAGAATGTGTAAATGAAAAGTGTAGATACCTCAGTGAGCAGGAATGAGATGTTGACAACATCAAACATCACAAAAGATAGAGGCAAACCAAACAAGTATCTAGGGGGAGGAGTGATTAGACAGGACATGAACACATCTTGAGCTTATTGAGAACATGACCTTAGATATTAGAATTTGAAGGTTGCAGATTAGGGTAGAAGATAAATTGATAGTTGAGCGTTGGTAACAACTTCGAACATGACCAACTCACAGTGTGACAAACGATTTTCTGGAGCTAACAATCACTCAACGTAAAATAAAACATTTCCAAATAGTTTGAAAAGAGGAATACAATAACGAAAACAACAACAACAAAACAATATGAAATGAAGATCGACACTACACAACGTACAGAGAAAACAAAAGTAACATCTAAAGCACACAATAACACTAATACCCCTAGCAATAACGAAGGTCCAAATACTACCACCAAACATACACTCTACCCGATTCACACCCTGCATATGAAGTTACATCAAATATGTTACTACGATATTAAATAAAAAACTTTATAATATATTCATGCCAATCCAACACATCATACAATTTGAGTGAAAAAAAGTGTAGTAGAGGAATATAGAGTAAGATTTACTAGTAATAAATACACAAAGGTTAAGTGGAAAGTAGAAAAGATTCCCTAAAACACTCACCACCTGTTGTCATTCCCAAAATCCAACCTTTTTACTCCTACTTTCCTCTTCATTTCTTCCTTCTTCTTCTCCAAAAAAATCCCTAGAAAATTCTCCATCAAATTCTAAGCAAAACCCATCAATTTTCTTTGCTTTCTGAGTATTATTAACCATGGCAGCTGTGTTCAAAACCCAGAGTTCGCTCTTGAAGTTATGGGGTTTGTTGGCAGTTGTTCTTGCTGTAGCTGTGGCTGTGAAGGGGAATTCAGAAGGGGATGCTTTGTACGCCCTCCGCCGGAGCTTATCCGACCCGGGTAACGTGCTTCAGAGCTGGGATCCGAATCTTGTTAACCCTTGTACCTGGTTTCATGTCACTTGCAACGGAGATAATCAAGTTACTCGTGTGTAAGTCTTCAAAGTTTCCTTCTTTTTGTGTTTTTTGAGTTAAATACTTGTTTGGGTGTGCTGATAGTTATCGGAAATTGGTCGATTTGTATGTTTGTGTTTGTGTTATGTATGTGTTACTCACAGGTATATATATGGTCTAAACCTAAAGCGGAGGATTTGATTGAATCTGCTATGTGAGGCTGGATTTATATGACAGGAAAAAAGAAAAATTGCTGAGTTGTGGAAGGAAATGGGTGTAGAGTAGAATTTAGCTAGAGGATTCATATAGCCATTTGTTGTTGTTGTTGTTGGTTAGTTGTGTTGATATTCATTCTGGGCTCATATAGATGGTAAAAAGTTAAGCTTTCACTTGACTTGCTTGCTAACAAGTCTTTGTTTGGAGATTAGTAGCAAAGTGATTCCTGTTTCCAGGGTGAAGAGCATGTCTGTATTACTTTTGTTTGACTTACTCAAAGTTCCTGTCGTGATGTGTACTGATGATCTATGTGCTAAATATGGAGGTGTGTGGTTCATTAATGATCTTTGTCGTTGTTATGTTTTTGATCTCACGTGGTTTCACCCTTTGTGTCTGTATTACTTTTGTTAACTTACTCGAAGTTCTTGTCGTGATGTGTATCGATGAGACAATGATCTATGTGTTAAAGATGGAGAAGTGTGATTCATTAATGATCTTTGTCATTGTTATGTTTCTAATCGCACGTGGTTGCATCTTTTATAAACTTTTAGGAGATTTTGTCTGATTTAAAGTGTGGCAAAGCCTTGTACTTTAAAATTAGTTGGTGGTGACCCAAGATGAAGAGGGCGTGTGCATTACTTTTGTTTAACTTACTCGAAGTTCCTGTCGTGATGTGTATCGATGATCTATGTGCTAAAGATAGAGACGTGTGATTCATTAATGATCTTTGTCCTTGTTATGTTTCTGATCTCACGTGGTTGCACCTTTAAGTCTGTATTACTTTTGACTTACTCGAAGCTCCTGTCGTGATGTGTATCAATGATCTATGTGCTAAAGATGGAGACGTGTGATTCATTAATGATCTTTGTCCTTGTTATGTTTCTGATCTTACGTGGCTGCACCTTTATGTCCGTTTTAAAGCATGGCAAAGCGCCAAAGTCTTGTACGTCAAAATTAGTTGGTGGTGACAATGTTTGTGTACGGCTTTTTTGTAATGTTGGAGCAAGCATGGTCATTTGCTAATGTTTTTTTTTTTTTATAAAATCAAATTATCATTTCACTGGCAAAAAATTGGATGTTTGTGACAGTTTGTGTGTCTTAGAGTTCCATTTCCTGTATCTTATATGATCTTGGAACACCTGATGACTGATGTTACTGGGTGGATTTTTATGTTGATTGATTGATAGTTGATACATAACAGATGATTTGTGAAATTTGAATGAGTCACAAACTTATTTATTGAAATGCAAGAAATCTTGCTATTAGTGTTACCAAAAGCAAAAAAAAGCTCTATGATCTGTTGGGGGTTTAAGTACAAAACGCAAATAAAGTGTGGACATTAATGAAAAAAGGCGCAAAGGGAGAAAAAAATTTAGAAATATGTATGTTCAGGCTAAGACTAATAATTATAAGCATGAATGAAAAATCTATGAACAAAGAAATCGAAAAAGAATTACAATAAATATCAATTGTTTAGTATCACCTCTTTAGAAGAGGCTCATTGACAAGGAAAAGTATGCCTTATAACTTTGATGACGATACTGAACCATACATTAAGAGAGGCGAAGCGCTCAACACCTTTTGAGTTTCACTTCAGGACTTAAGCGCACTTTAAGCGCACCTTTGACAACACTCCTTGCTATATCTTCGCAACTGTGTCTCACATATTTAAAAACATGAGGTACTTGGCCGGACATTCCACGTGTACGAAGAATCACATCAATGTCCAAACCGGAAATTGTTATATACTTGCATCTATCCTGAAAGGAACAGTAACTATAACCAACAAACATGTTTTTCTGAAACGAACTTGTTTCGCCTAAGAATAAATTTCATGTTTCCTGATATGAACTTATTCTCTACTGATTCATACATAAACTGCCCCCCTGATGAATTCTCCCAAAAAGTGGTGCAACTCAGAAAAGATAATGACAAGTCTGAAATATCTCTGGGTTTTAATGTTTCTCCAGGGACCTTGGCAACTCAAAGTTATCTGGTCATTTGGTACCTGAGCTTGGAAAGCTTGAACATCTACAGTATCTGTGAGTAATTATTTGAAATCTTGAATTGACTTGCCATTTCTAGTCAATAACTCTTTTTGTTTATAAGGAGTCATATCCATGAGGTAATTGTTTGTTGCTTCAGGGAGCTTTACAAAAATAATATTCAGGGAACCATCCCTAAAGAGCTCGGTAACTTGAAGAGCCTTATTAGTCTGGATCTGTACAACAACAATATTTCGGGGACAATTCCTACTTCACTTGGAAAGCTGAAAAACCTTGTTTTCTTGTAAGTTCTCCTTTGTGATGTTTCCCAATTTGGTTCCAGTCATGTGTACGTTTTACATATGAGGGGGAAGAAAAATAAAGCAAATATTCTGTTACTTGCACTACTCACAGAGTTCCCTTTTCTTCTTTGACCTTAATATTCATTATCACTTGCTTGTAGTGAATGGGTTAAAGCACATTCCTCTTATGTTGATTGAAAGTTTCTTATCTGATCTATCAGGCGTCTAAATGATAACAAGCTAACCGGACCAATCCCAAGAGAACTTACTAGCGTTTCTAGCGTGAAAGTCGTGTAAGTATAATTTCTTTGCTTGTGTTATTATTGTTAATTCTTCTGCGAAATAGATTTTAAATTATGCACTCTTTCTTCCAGGGATGTCTCGAATAATGATTTGTGTGGAACAATTCCCACTTCTGGTCCATTTGAGCATATTCCTCTGAACAAGTAAGATTTCCTTGTATATCCTTCAAGTATTGTTGTCAGAGTTGAACTGTAGGAGTATTATGCAATGGTGCAAAGAGTAATCATGTCTCTGTATGCTTTATTCTATCGTTCACCTTTAAAAAAAGACTACCAATCAAAAAAGGTATTCCTTTTAAAAAAATATATTTTCTTGATTTGCCCTTATCTAAGTTAAATTTGGGCTTCATAATAGGCAAATTATACCGGAAGCAATGACTTCCAACTTTTGTTTTGAAAGAAGAAAATTATTTGGAAAAGATTTGAATTTCTGCAATGACTTCTAAATTTTGCTTTGAAATAAGACAACTATTTGGGAAGGACTTGGATATGTGACCTTTTATTTCAGACTACACGTCATTGATTAGTTGAGAAGCCTTAAATAACACCTTAAAGAGAGTGATATACTAACAACAATGAGTTCTAGATTTCCGGTTATTTCAATTAGAATTGTGGGTGGCATTAATTCAAGCTATACACGAGATACCATTGTCTCCATTTACTTCAAACCGAAAGGAAGCCCAACTGTATTTTTATTTTGTTCCTCTGGATATGCTAATTATATGTGCAACGCAAATCAATTAAGACGCGTCATGGTTACCTTTTCACTTTTTGTTTATTCCTTTAGCTCCTTAATTCCCTTGTTTCGACATGTATTTATATTAGATTTTGTTGTTATTTGGGAAAGGGTGTGTGTTAAGTAAAAAAAAAAGAAGTAGAATATATAAAAATAAAGCCAGACAAGCAGATAAATACATCCAGTATATGTCTCAGAAAGCAATTGTGCTTTCGAATATAGTCAAAGAGCCTTCGTGTTCCTGGTGGTATCCATGTGTCATATGTGGGTCTTACCTGCTTAGCTTTTGCACTATGACCAAGAAATTCACCTGGGGCTAACTATTAGGACCAACCGCCTCTTTACCATTCTCCACGTAAGTACCAGATTTAGTTTGCATGGTTCTGAGATTGAGCTTTTGACACAAGTCCATCAACCTTTGCCACTTGAACCAAGTCCCGGGGGCTTGTGCTATGTATAGTCTTACACCATGTCATTCTTCTTGATTTCTCAACTCTGCGGTCATCTCCTACTGATTCCTTTAAGAAGATACAGTATCCTAGTTGGATGTTTCTAATGAGTTTCCTGAACTTCTAATTTGCAGTTTCGAGCACAATCCTCGACTTGAAGGTCCGGAGTTGTTGGGACTCGCTACCTACGACACCAACTGCTCTTAGAAGCTTGATGAATAGCTTCAGAAGAAGCACCACTTTTGTGGAAGTTTAACAAATTCCCCTCCCCTGAACCTTGTTTATTGTTGTACTTACAGTGTGTCCAAAGTTGTAACTCTAAGCAAAGGTATGGTGTATGTAGGTTATTACTAAGTTAAGGAATGTGTGTAAAACAATCTCTATACTGCTACCAACTGTTGATGTATTTCATATTTCAAAGTCTAGTGAAATGGTTCAGTGGGGTTAGAAATGCCTATTTTTACTTCTGTTACACTGCTATAAATATGAATGGAACAATAACAGAGATTTTGATTGATGGATATGCAAATTGAATTTATGCAAATATTATACGTTTAACAGAAGGTGTTTGATAGAAAACAAATTTTAAGAAAAACTAAAGATGACTTTTTAACATATAAGTCAATTATTTTTACATGAGAAGATCAAAAGTACTCTTTTAAAAGACTGATGGTAACCACTAGTTTTTTCATGCTCATAAAAATGAATTTTTATATCAGTAATAAGTCCCAACTTCCGATAAGTCATGTCAATTAAGTATAAAATGAAAGCTAGGATTAAATAATTTTAGGAACGAACTAAAAAAGAAAATGTATCACATAAAACAAAATTAAGGAAAGATTATACATGGTATATCTCATTTTTAATGTGGTGAACCAAATATCCGCCAATAAAGTATATGCACTAAATAATGCAATGATTATTTATCTTTATGTTAAATTCCCTGTATAACTTTGTCCGCAAACCAAACGAGTTAAAAGAACTAAAGAAGTGAAGAAAACAGCAAAATGAAAGGCAATGAGTCATGCTTGCCATTACTTTCAGGATAGCAGTCCAACATAAACTGCTTCATACAAAAAAATTACAAACTCCATATACAAGTTTAACAAAACCTTTTCTTCCAACAATCTCCAAAAACTGCTGAAAAGATGAAAAAAAATATAAGAAGAAAAGAATGCTTCAAGAAATCAAACCAAAACTCATTCTTGAAGGAGTCCATCATTTCACAAGCCACTCCAAACCATGCAATAACCCAAACTACTAATGCAATAAACACAAAATTGTAAACCACCTTTAACTCCTTTTTGTCAGTCAATCATCCTGAGCATCTTCATTCTTTGTCGGAGTCGCTTGAACTTGAATCAGAGCTTGAGCTTGAGCTTGAGCTTGATCCCGTCTCGTGGGATTTGTCCTTCTTGCCTTTAACATCAGATGTACCAGGCATATCAACAGCATGATCTGGTTTTTCAGCTGTTGATGTCTTTGCTTCTTTTAGTACAACTTCATGATCACCTTTTTCAGTTTCACCTTCACCAAAATCAAGTAAATTAGATCCTCTAACACTTGATTCCATATCATTGGATGAGCCTGCTTCAATTGGTTTCGCTTCTGCTGACTCACCTTCAGAAGTGGAGTTCAGGGGTTTCTCCAGATTTCCTTCCAAGACTTGTTTCAAAGCCAAGTCTGTTTCGACGTTTTGTGAATCTGAAGAAGCTCCTACATCTTCGGATTCCCCAGGATGCTCATCACCACCAACAGAATCATGATGGATGAGTGTCTCATCATCACTCTCAGAAAGTTTTTCATGATCCAAATCAAAATATTCAGTTGGTCTTGTTTCAAGAATTGGTAATTGCATATTGCGTGTCACGCTTGACGCTTCTAGCACCACTGTGTTGTCAGAACTCCCAGATACTTCAGCTGCTAGCTCAGCATTAGGTTGCTCAAGAACATTAGATTTCTTCATTTCTTTCTCAGATATTCTCCTAAATATCATGTCAATATCTTCAAATGTTTCTGCTTCTGGCACTGGCATTTCAGAATCTTCCAGCGCTGAACTTGACACTTCAGCTGCAGCTGCAACGTTCCCAGATTCTTTGGTTGCTAGCTCAGCATTAGGTTGTTCAAGAACATTTGATTTCTCATCTATTTCTTGCTCAGATATTTGCCTAAATGCTAGGTTAATATCTTCAGCAGTTTGTATTTGAGGATCTTCCAGCACTGAATCTGACACTTCAAACACTGCTGCATTGACAGAATTCCCAGATTCTTCAGTTGTTAGCTCAGCATTAATATTCGATTTCTCAGCTATTTCTTGCTCAGATATTTGCCTAAATGCTAAGTTAATATCTTCAACTGTTTGTGCTTCCAGTACTGACATTCCTGAATCTTCGTGTACTCTACTTGACACATCAAACACTGCTGCATTGTCAGAATCTCCAGATTCTTCAGTTTCAAGCTTAGCATTAGGTTGCTCAAGAACATTCGATTTCTCAATTTCTTGCTCAGATATTTGCCTAAATGCTAAAGTGATGTCTTCAGCTGTTTGTGCTTCCAGTACTGGCATTCCAGAATCTTCCTGTACTGAACTTGACACGTCAAACACCACTGCGTCATCAAAATCCCCAGATTCTTCAGTTGCTAGCTCAGCAAAAGGTTGCTCAAGAACATTCGATTTCTCACCTATTTGCCTAAATGTCAAGTTAATAGCTTCAGCTGTTTGTGCTTCCAATACTGGCATTCCAGAATCTTCCTGTACTGAACTTGACACGTCAAACACCACTGCGTCATCAAAATCCCCAGATTCTTCAGTTGCTAGCTCAGCAAAAGGTTGCTCAAGAACATTCGATTTCTCACCTATTTGCCTAAATGTCAAGTTAATAGCTTCAGCTGTTTGTGCTTCCAATACTGGCATTCCAGAATCTTCCTGTACTGAACTTGACACATCAAACACCACTTCATCGTCAGAATTAACAGATTTTTCAGTTACAAGCTTAGCATTAGGCAGCTCAAGCACATTCGAATGCACTATTTCTTTCTCAGAACTAATTCTAAATGCTGATTCAATGTCTTCAATTGTTTGTGCTTCCACCACTGGCATTTCAGAATCTTCCTTCACCGAACTTGACACTTCAAACACCGCAGCATCGTCAGAATCTCTAGATTCTTCAGTTACAAGCTTAGCATTAGGAAGCTCAACCACATTCAAATGCTCCTTTTCTTTCTCAGAACTAATTCCAAATGCTGACTCAATATCTTCAATTGTGCGTGCTTCCACCTCTGGCATTCCAGAATCGTTCAGTACTGAACTTGACACTTCAAACACCGCTGAATTGTCAGAACTCCCAGATTCTTCAGTTACTAGTTTAGCATTAGGTAGCTCATACACATTCGAGTTCAATGTTTCTTTCTCAGAAGTACCTCTAAATGCTAACTCAATATCTTCAACAGTTTGTGCTTCCAGCACTGGCATTCCAGAATCTTCAGCATTATATAGCTCAAAAACATTAGATTTCTCCATTTCTTTCTCATAAACTTGCCAAAACGCTGACTCAATATCTTGAATTGTTTGTGCTTCTAGTACTGGCATACCAGAATCAGTTTCCTCTTTGACTATAACTTCTTGAGGCAAATCAGTCACTCCAGTTTGAGCAGATTCTGCATTTGCCACCTCAAAGACAGAGTTTTGAGCTTCAGCTATAGTCATTTCCGGAACTATCTCTTGAGCATCCAAATTAAGTTTTTTCATGGAATCTGAAGGCCCAATATCACTATCCGCAGGGAGTCCTCCTTCAATTGATCTAACATCAACAGCATTATGAACTTCTCCTTCAGCAAATTTTGTATAAGATGCATCAAGATGATCAATAATGCTCATTCCAGATTTTTGAATTTCTGAAGCACACTCCTTTTCTTCATGCTTATCAATCTCTTCAAATGTGGATGCGTTTAAAATATCAGGGTGCAACGGAAACTTTCTTTCATGAACTTCAGCACAGGCCTCTTCAGCAACTTCTGGAGTGCCAGAATCAACAGTGGGGAATGCAGACAAACCCTCTCCAGTGGAGTTGATTCGTCTCTCGAACTCATTCTGGCTTGATCCCAGCTCGTTGATGCTAAAGTCACCAACTGTATCTAATTCATAGAGAAATGCCTCATCAATGTCCTCAATACCATCTGTTTCTTCAACTATATATAGCTCGTCATGCTGAAAATCAGCTGCTTCTGGTGGCAATACATAGTTTTCCAAGACTTTGATCTGGTTATCATTTTCCTCGAGGATCATGTTCTTTAGACCTGATAGACTAGCACCTCTTGGGGCCTCAACAACCTCATGCAGATTGGAAATAGAGTTGGGAGTACGTGGGGAGCTGATAATAGGAATTCCATCATCAAGGTCATGGATTTCTGAAACATTCAAGGTCTCAGTGGTGCTTGCTTCCTCAATTGACTCAACCAGGATAGCTGGTGTCTCCTGCTTATCAGAAAAAGACGCACTTAAACTACTAGGATTGTTTCCCAACTAGAAGCATTGAAAGTAAAGAAGAGTGAGAAGGAAAGAAATAAATTAACTTTCCAATAACATAAGGACGATAACAATTTTTTGATGCATGACTTCAATAAGATACACAATAGTTGATCCTATCACAAATAGAACTTTTAATGCTCTTTATCCATATCCCCCAGTCCCCACCCCACCACGGAAATGTAAGACTCGCAAAGTAGCACTTAAAGCAAAACCTGAGAAATGTAACCAGTCATGTCTCCAATCATCTTGGCATGATGCTATCACCAGTCCAATTATTTTGGCACGATGTACTAGTACATGCAAGTAACCAGCAGTATATGCTCGTCCAGATTATGTAGGATATTAATAGTATGTAACATGGCGAAATTACAAGTGACCAGCAGCAATCCGCTCATCCACATGGTGGATGATATTTTGCTCAAATACGCAATATATTCCTAGCCAGTTAATTAGTACTTCTATCACTGACTCTGTCAGATCCATTATTAGATTTGACATTCTAAAGTTCATTCACATTTGTTTACCTTTAGAGGTAAGGCATTTGTTCAAAATATGCTTTATCCATACTGCATTTTTGTCAAGTTCAAGGTTCATTTATCAAACCGTGAAGTCAAGAGCAGGATATCAGTAGCAGTATTTTACTTCTTATGTGATAGATCCAGATAACTTTTAGCTATCTAGAGTCATTTTGTTCTTCTGGTCAATATTAATTTTTAATTAGTGAGGAAACAGGTCTAAGTTCTGGCCTTTTTTTATGGATTTACTCCTCTTTCTGGCCTTTCAAATGCATAGTTTATAATACAAATATGGTTATGCTTCCTTTGGAAAGCTACAAAATTCACCACTACTGACTCGCTGATGTCATACGACAGAACATTTATCTTGAATTTAATCAAGATGGGAAATTGCATGATTTTGAAAATCTATGTTTTGAAGTTTTTTGGCTTTGTAGTTTTTTCTTCACTCAAGGTTGAGTCACATAGATATGCCTTGGTTTGACACAATATGCCCAAAAACTTTTAGGCTTATAGGTTATCCTCCAACATGAAACAATCTATATCATGTAAAACATGCCAACATGAGTACCAGACTATTGTTCTACTATTAGGTATCTAAGCTGCAGTTTTCTAATGCAATCAGTTCAACAACATATCCAGTGGGATTGTGTAATCCCACAAGGGAAAACATTTCAAAGCAGGTCGGAAAAAGAAATAGCAGAAGTGAAAAAGCCATAGCAAAGTAATATAGAAAGCATGACAAAAAATTCTGAAATCAGTTCAAGTACAATAAATTATGTGTCTTTTGCCTTGTTATTTGGTAAATCAAGTAGGTATGTCTTTTTTTCCCATAGCAGCAATCGCACATTTAAAGATAAAAGTTAACCAGCTTTCAATTTTCAATGTAAATGAGTTATGATATATGAAATGAGAAGTAATGAAGAAAGAGAAGTTGCTTAAAGGAAATGCATAGAAAAGAAATGTGGAACGAAGTGTTTACCTTTACTTCCTTATCATCTGATGGATGTTCATCAATGGATTTGTCTGAGTATGCCAATTCTTCTTCACACTGTGAGATGGACCTCTCTGTAGAAGCATATTGATGTCCAACTGAGATCTGTGTTTCATCCACTTCACTCAGAGCATCAGTAACCGAACTTTCAACAGCATCCAATGAGGGAAGATCATGCTGTTCAGAGACTATAGATTCCTCCTTCTCAGTCACATCCTCCACAGATTGCTTCTCCAAAGAAGGCATAACTGGTTGATCAAGTGGAACCTCTGCGATCAGAAAACGCTGTTCA
The DNA here is from genome assembly GCF_000226075.1 of Solanum tuberosum. Classification (NCBI taxonomy): domain Eukaryota; kingdom Viridiplantae; phylum Streptophyta; class Magnoliopsida; order Solanales; family Solanaceae; genus Solanum; species Solanum tuberosum. The sequence goes on along the minus strand of NW_006238934.1, from coordinate 3,732,586 downwards.
TCACCCATCTGGCGAATGTTTTGATGATCTGAGGATGTTGAAAGGGATTCAACGGCGTGGTCTACAACAAGTTGAGACACAATATAGGTATCTGCATCAAATCTTGAAGAAGAAACTTGATGTTGTGCATGATCAATAGCTCCGTCTTTATGCCCAATATCTTCGTCTGCTGATGATTCCGAGTCAATAAATGTCTGACCGATGACCAACTCAGGCACCGGAAGGGCATTTGCACCGCCAAAGGCTTCATCATCTTCAGAAATCTCCGCCTTCGCAACATCGAGCTCATTTTGGCATACCACCTCTCTTGACAGAAATTCTTGGCCATCTGCTGGTGCCAAAATCTCTTCATTAGTTGGAAGGGATTTTTCAATGTCCTGACTATTTTCCTCAGATTCCCTCTCTACGAATGAAATAGTTCTTTCAACCAATGTAGGAGGAAACACTGTCTCAGATTCCACATGCTGATCTGAAGAAAAGGAGGCTGAAAATATGTTTTCCCTAATAGTAGAAGGACTGGAATCATAAATAGGGTGTTCGCGTGGAGTATGATCTACTGAAGTGCTTGTGATGTGGAAATCAGGTCCATCAAATGAAGCTTGCCTGGAGATCCCATTTTGTTCAATATGTCCCATTGTCTCCTCGAAACTTGATCTCATTTCTCCTTCTTTATCAATGAAGACCCTTTCACTCACTTCTGCCAACGATGAGGAGCTAGATTGGCTGCTGTATCTTTGATAAGAAGTTTCTGGCTTGGATTGAATTTCGGTTGGATTAAGTTCCAATGCGCTGGTCACTCTTCCTTCCTGGAGCAAAGTTTCTTCTGCTTCATGCTGATTTTCCACAGTTCCCAGCTGCACCAAAGACTCTACTTCTTCGGAGGATTGACTTCCATGTCTGACATGCTCAGAAGTATGCTCTGGCTCCTCCGAGATATGTTCATCCATGAGGTTTCTGCATTCCAGTTCTTCTTGATCAAGGCTTTTGTGTCTGAGCTGCCCTTCAATGAGGTTACTGTCTTCCATATCTTCAACTGAACTTAGTGATTCTGTTTCAGGAACAGAACTCACCTTCGAATCACTAAGTTCGCTAGATTGTCTTTGAAATGGTGAGTAGCTTGTTCCCTCTGTAGCCATTCTCTCCGGAACAAAATAGGGTCTCAAATGGCTATCTTGCTTGTCTTGCCTGTTCAGCCCGAAGATTGAGGGTCTTACGATAAAACTTTCATGCCTCCGGAAAAGTGGATCCTTTGCTTGAAATGTTATAAAGTCTTGTTCGTCCTCCATAAGATTAGGTTTCTCTTCACTTGAGTCATAAGGAAGATCAAATGGATTTCGCCTTGGTACTAAAACAGATGGAGCAGACCCTGGGATTGGTGGCAGTCCAAGGTCATAGTTATCATTATGAACATCAAATGGATTGTTTCTTGCTGTAGAAATGGACGGGATGTTGAATGGAAGATCAGCACTTTCCAAGTCAATCAAATTCTTTTCGGTCATCACCAGCCTCATTTTCTTCAGTGCTCTTCTCCTTGCCATAAGATTCTCCAACCGTTGATTCCTTTCGACCTCGGAGCTTCCCAAGTCAATTAGATTCTTCTGATCCTCTTCTGTCCATGTAATAGCTGACTTACTTATATCTTCCTCATCTTGCTTTCCTTCATCATCTTCACCATCTTCATTCTCGTCGTCTGCAACTTCTAGCTCTTCTTGATTTTCAACACCATCATCAGATTCGTTATCACTCTCAGTGGTCTTACCAGAACTATCTGAAGCACCATCAGAACCATCATGCAACAAACTAACATGCTGAGGAGTGTCTTCATCCAAAAGCGGATGGAGCTCATGAAGCATTGGAATAATGTCAGCCATTGAAGCATCTGGAGAAGAGCTCTCAGCTCGATCAGACTCCGAATCAAAAGACTCATCGTCATCATCATCCTCCTCTTCCTCCTGTTCTTCCTCTTCCTCCCTCTCCTTTTTCCAAGGGGAACCAGGAAGAGAATTAAGATTCACCCTTCTAGAATCAAAGGAATCTGATCTATCAAAGTCATACTCAATGTTCTCATTATCAACCGTCGGAATGGGAGAGTACTGACTCTCCATAAGCTCCCCATCATCATGTTTCTCTTCACTCTTTTCACTGTTTTGCTCATAAAACTCCCTTTCTGCTTCCTCAAAATCTTCATCAACCGTTGGAATTGGAGAGTATTGACTCTCTAGAAGTTCCCCATCATCATGTTCCTCTTCATTCTTTTCATTGTTTTGTTCATAGAACTCCCTCACTGCTTCCTCAAAACCCTCATCAACCGTTGGAATCGGAGAGTATTGACTCTCTGTAAGTTCCCCATCACCATGTTTCTCTTCATAGTTCTGCTCATGAAACTCCCTTCCTGCTTCCTCAAAACCCTCATTCCCAAATTGAAAATCTCGAGACCGTTCCACAAGTAGAGGGGAAAGATCACTGATCTTATCAATCGACTGATCTACGAGGCCCCTCTCCGTAAATCTCTCCACATAGTAACTATCTTCAGCACTCTCAATATGAGTAGTATCATACAATACACCAGTTCTCAAAGGCACTATATCATGACTACTTGTTTTTTCCTCCCTTTCGATTTCAGGTATATTTGGCTGACCAAAACTTAGTAAAGTTCCAAGCAGAACAGCAGTACAAACAAGAACTGGAGATACAGCTAACAATATTGAAAACAGAAATGGGAAAGATCTATACAAAAAAACTATGAAACACAGCATACTCACAAGAAAAGGATGTTTTAACACTGTAACATAACATCCTTTAATTGAAAACATCAAAATTCTCCTCATTTCAACTCCAATCTCTACTAATCCAACACCCATCTTTTTTTCTCACTATAAAAAACTACTCAAAACTTCAACACAATTATCAAATATCACAGCAAAACAACTCAATCCCCTTACTTACCAAGAGCAAGAACTTCCAAGTTCCAAACTGCATCAAAAAATGAAAAATACACACAAAGAGATCAGCTTCAACACAACAAAAGAACCAAATAAAAAAACCCCAAGTAAGCTATTCTTGAATTAAAACAACAAAAGAAGAAAAAATCAAGATTCATACCAGCTCTTTGACTACAGATCAAAATCAATTCTCCAATAAACAAAACAAAAAAACCCAACTTTCTTCTTCTTCTTTTTTTCACCTCAGCTAAGAAGTCTAACTTCTATTTTGTTTTAGCTAAAACTAAAGAGAAAACAAGGTAATCAAAAGAAGTAAAAAGAAAGAGAAATAGGAAAAAGAAAAAGTTTGCACCTTTCTCTTTCAACCCTCTTTCCTTTTTCCTTAACTTTCGGTTCTATTCTTCAAATCCCACCAATGGGGCCTGAAAAAATCAAATAAAAATTGAATCTTTTTACAGCATAGACTTTTTTTTTAATAAAAAATCAAGAATTTATATGACAAAATTCAATTATTTGAAGGATTATATTCCATTTTGAGATTGAAAGTAACAGACAGACATGCATCAATAATAATATAATTAAGACAGCTAAGTAGGGATGGATTTACAATGCAGAAAGAATGATGAAGAAGTTGTTTTTTGCAGAATTTTTAATTAGTTTAATGTTAAACTTTTGAAGTGGGGAGGGATGAAGGTAATCATTACTATTTGTTGCTTTTTTGATTAAGTTAATCTTGATTAATGGCTGTCAATAGGACAGGAACACAACACTTTCACAGTATTTAAGGGCATCTTGTCTTTAAACTAACCCATTAGTTTGAATAGCGAGATAAGGATAATAATTTTAAGATAAATAATTTTCCCATAATTTATAGGTAAAACAGTTCTAAGATAAATTCAATTCATATGTTGTGAATATGAGTTATAAAGTTGTTACTGGGAAAAAAGTTCAAAATATATCCTAACTTTGACAGAAATTAATGTAACGATCCTAAATTTTGGGCAGGACATATTACTTCTACACTATTTAATAGTGTATTTTAAGGATATATAGGTATCCATGTGGATATCATAAATATTGCATCATTATAAATAATAACTTATCCAATTGAATACTTATATATTTTTAAAATACACTATTAAATAGTGCAAGGGGTAATAGGTTCTGTCCAAAGTTTGGGATTATTTCAATAAATTTGATCAAAGTTTGGATATATTTCAGACGGTTTCCCCTTATTAATATTTATATTAGAGTAAGTTGTTTACATCATACATTTTCAATCTTTTGTCTGATCATGCTAACATATGATATTTTTTCTAATCATGGTAATATAGGATATTTATGTGTCGAATTACTCTTCTTTAGTCTCAAGATAAAACACACAATTTTTTTTAATCATGTATTGATTATGGATAATTAACTTAATCATGATTATATGAAAATATATAGTTAAAAAGTGAATGAAAACATTAGGTTTGATGTGGAAATTGTCAAGAGTTCGTGGGGACACATCTTTTTAATTTATTTATTGAATAATTGGTAGTTGTGATTTGAGAGTTGCAAATTTGCAATTCTCAACTTCACTTGATAGGCCACAATATTATGTAATTAATTTTACGTGTATTTACTGAATTTTATTTAATATAATATAATAATATATTAATAAAATTATTTTTTATTATGTTAAAATAATTAATTTTATATATTTTAATAGTTAAGTGGCCAAACTATTTTTATCACATTTAGCTAAGTTAAGTGTACTTACTATGATAATTAAGTCACAAAAACTTCGTCTATTGAATCATCTTAATAGGGGTATATTGAATGGTCTTATTGTTTTAATAGGTAGATTTTAATTACTATAATCATAAAGAATGTTGTGACCAACAAAGGTTATGATGGAGTGGTAAGTACTTTTTCATCCTTAACCAAGAAGTCTCGGGTTCGAGCTTTCTTGGGTACAGAGTCGTCTATGTTAGGGAGAGAGTTTTACCCTCAAACTGAAAAAAGTGTTATTGGTTTATTGGTATTGGGTTAACGACCTAAAGAACTAAGAACGTGAGTATTTAGATTTCTCTCTTTTTTATTTTGTGTAAAAAAGTTGGTCAAGTCATACATTTATTTTGAAAACATTTTCTTATTAGTTAAATCAAAAATTGTACCGTTAAAGACCTAAACCGAAACCGATAACAAATATCTTATTGTTTTGATTATCGATTTAACATATTTAAAAATCAAAAATCGATAAACAACCAAATCGACCGATACACAACTCTAATCATGTAAATCAATTTAATGATTGTAATTTGTATGTGAAACTATCCCAACAATTGACATAATGACACATAAATTAGATGATATTCTTATCCTTTTTTCAATTGTAGAATTATAAATGATAATTTAGACATTGCTAATTTAGAGATCAATTTTCTAAAAAATATATTCTTAACTTTATTTATTTTTAATTTACATTACATTACTACTTTTAAATTCATAATATAAAATTTGGGATTAATCATTAAACTGCCATTTCCCGCGAGAATAATTTCACAAATTTACTCCTCATTTTCAACTAGGGTTTTGGCGTCTGAGATTTGCAGAGATTTTTTCCGATTTCCATTTCCCTGAGAAACTCATCAGCTTCGAAATCTAACTGGTAAGTTTCTCTTGTTTCGATTTTTTTTTTGGTGATTTCAGTGTATGAGTTTTGCTCTATGAACTATCCGAAGTTGTTGATATTCGCATTATAAGCTTCAGTTTTCGTACTGCGATTGATTGTTTGAAATCTGCATATGTGAGTTGAGTTTTGCTCTATGAACTATCAGAATTTGTTGATATTCGCATTATAAGCTTCATTTTTCACAGTCCGATTGATTGCTTGAAATGTGCATATGTGAGTTGAATTTTGCTCAATGAACTATCAGAAGTTGTTGATAATCGCTTCATAAGCTTTCAGTTTGCGTACTCGGATTGATTGTTTGAAATTAGCATACGTGAATTGAGTTTTTCTCTATGAACTATTAGAAACTGATATCGGTTTATAAGCTTTATTTTCGTACTCTGATTGACTGTTTAAAATTTGCATATATGAGTTGAGTTTTGCTCTATGAACTATCAGAAGTTGTTGATATTGCCTTATATAAGCTTCAGTTTCTGCAGTCCGGTTTAATGTTTAAAAACTGCATATGTGAGTTGAGTTTTGCTTTATGAACTATCAGAAGTTGTTGATATCTCCTTATATAAGCTTCAGTTTCTGCAGTTGGGTTTAATGTTTAAAAACTGCATGTGTGAGTTGAGTTTTGCTCTATGAACTATGAGAAGTTGTTGATATTGCTTTATAAGCTTCAGTGTTCTTACTGCAATTGATTCTCTGAAATGTGCATATGTGAGTTGAGTTTTGCTCTATGAACTATGATAAATTGTTGATATTGGTTTACAAACTTTCAGTTTTTGTACCTCGATTTAATGTTTTAAATGTGCATATGTGAGTTGAGTTTTGCTCTATGAACTATCAGAAGTTGTTGATATTGACTTATAAGCTTCAGTTTTTGTACTCTGATTTAATGTTTGAAGTCTGCATATGTGAGGTGAGTTTTGCTCTATGAACTATCAGAAGTTGTTGATATCGCCCTAAAAGCTTCATTTATCGTAGTCCAGTTGAATGTTTGAAATCTGCATATATGAGTTGCGTTTTGGAGTAGTATTGTGAAGTAAATGTAGTTGTGATATTTCCTTTTTATGCCCTTCTATTTTGCTTCTTTTGAGGAAATTAGGATGGTGGACTGTGAGAAGAGAAATGTTTTATAGCTTGATTGGCTTTGTAGTTTTGTGGGAAAAGAATGCAAAAGAAAATTACTCATGTTAGCTCTTCATTGCTTACCGAAAGATGAGAAGAATCAAGGAAGTACTGTTAATGTTGTTAAAATTTGTAATTGAATTGGGAATTTATTCATGAGCTCTTCCAATGTCACTTTATCTGAAGCTGTGGAATGCCCTGTTGTAAGGGGGGACGAGTTTTTGGGGTTGCTTGCAGCTTGCTTGGTGGGTGGGTGGTCAGGTCTATGAGTCCTCCCTATTGAGTTGGGAAACTTCGACTGAAAACACTAGAAGATGGTAGTGATAGCACATAGGTCATGTTCTTGGAGAAAAGAAGTGACCAACATGGATAATTAAGGAAATGTGAAATGTCATGAGCTTGTTTCAGTAAAGGAGGAAAGAAATGACTTAGAAAGTAAACTTCGTATTATTTCCCCATCAGTATAGTTGGTTTATTTGTTTTGCTCTTCCTTCCTTTTGTTTCCCTCTCCTTCCTGTTGTCCCTGTCTTGAAATCAGCTTTCATTTTCTTCCGTCTCTTCTTATTTCCCCATCTTCCCTCCTAATTTCGGCTTCTTTTCACTTGTGTCCATATTATTGTCTTGATTCATCTTCCTTTCTTATTGAATTTAGTACTTTATTTTTTGGGTAGAATATTTTTATGCAAAAATATGGAATTACAAGACTTCCAACTATTTTTCTCTATTCTGAGTTGGTGTTATATATTTGCTGTGCTTTCATGAACCCACCAAACTCCAGGTTATTTCACTGTTGCATAGTGATGGATCTACTAATTGATAGTTAGACAGAATAGTCCAGTCAGATGCAATTGTTGTTTCAAATATGAATGAATGAATGAAGATGCAGCAGTGTAATTATGGATAACATGGTAGAAAAACAGTGTTTAATCTGCCAATACTTGTGCTTAATTGTTAAACTCTTTTCTCAGTTTTCCAATTTTTGTTTAGAGGTATGGATACAACAAATCCTGCTGTCTTTGTCAATGCTGAGCTCCTCCGCTTGTACATGGGAAGGAGAGTTCGAGCTGTGATTCAGGTTATGCGCTCTGATGGCGGTGGCACAGTGAACGGGAGATCTACAGATGATCAGCAGATAGTTGTGAAAGGCAATCCACCTGGTCCTCTTACAACATTTGTTGAGGTCACAGGTATCGCTGACAGTAACCAATCTATCCGTGCTGAAGCATGGTCCAACTTTGGGGACACACTAGGTACCACTTCAAATCACTCCATTAATATTTTACTATGTTTAATCACTATGTCTTTAGGTGCTGGAATCCTCCTGACTGCTTCTTTGTTTGCTTTTTGTTGTCCTGCATTTATGCTTTAAAGTCATGAACCATAAATGTTTTCGAGCTATTTTCCCTATAAAAGTATGCTGGAAGAAAAACAACTTACGTTCAAAGCTTCTGCGAGTTATTAGGAGTACTGGAATTATAGGCAGTCTTATATACTAAAATGCTGTTGGATTGTGCAGCGTGGATCTATAAACAGATCACTTATATATTTGTTTGGTTGTTAGTATATACCCCATCAGCTTGATCATCCTTATGCATTACCAGAGTGGGAAGTGGGTACCTAAGCTCCTCATCTCCTCCTTGGAGATCAACAAAATAAAGCTTTTAGAATTTAACTCTCCTTTTCCTTTTTGTTGAAGATGGAAATCAAGTCACCGGGAGTTTAATTTGATTAAATCGGAAGTGTAAATGAGTGAATATTGATATAATGCATACCCATCTTCATGGATTTATATTGCTGAACTTTGTTTGCTTGTTATAACTCAAATTTCAAAGGAATGAATTCTGATACGAGTCTTTTCTGTTGCAGATACATATAGCTATAACAGTATTTGCATGCTGGCAAATGGCGATTACAAACACTTGTTCATATGAGGACTCAAAAATGACATGATTTAGTGGATCCTAATAAGTGATCCAACTCTTTCATTATCTCCATCCTTTATTTTTATATACATGATGCCTGTGAATACTTGTTTGAAGGTTTGTTTTAGTTTTGGGATGCTTGTTATGATCCAGAACTTCTTTTACTTTATTTACATTTTGGTTGTTGCTAGCCAATGTTAGCTTTTGCTGATTGTCAACTGTTGCAAACCTAGCCATAAAAATAATCTAAGTGGCATGTGTAATTTGTTGAAGTGCACGCAAGCTACCCGAACACCAAGATTATTAGAATAAATCAAGTAACATGTGGAATTAATAAGTTAATAACATAATATTTTTTTACCTAATAAGGTTAAAAATACATATTTTTTGTTAATTAATGAGGGATTAATGCTTTAAGCTCTTGTATCGTATTTATAATTTTTGTTTATCTTCATTTTCCTTTTACACTTTGTTAGGATTGTTGTTGCATATTGTTTTCTAATGTATCATATTGTATTAAATCATACTGTTTTGGTTTAATAAATATTGTGTTCAAATAAATTGTATCATTCTCCGTCGTTCCATAATGTCACACATCTCTAATTTGAATGATAACCTCACTAGAAAAGTAGTATATTAGGTAGAGATATTGTGAAAAAATAGGATAAAGAATAAAATAGAATTATTAAATAATAAGTAAAGACAAAATATAGGAAAATATTAACACTTTGTTTGGATGGTTGTTATATATTTTTTCATAATGTATTGTATTGTATATATTGTATTATGTTAATGAATACAATGTTTGGATAGAATGAATCGTTCTCCGTCGTTATGTAATTTCATACACTCATAATTTGAATGATAAATCTACGAGAAAAGTAGGGTATGAGGTTAGAATTATTATAAAAAGGTAGGACAAAAGATGAAATATGATTATTAAATAATATAAAGACAATAAAAAAAAATTGAGATAAAGACGCAATCACACCAAATTGATCATTACATAAAATAAGTTTTTTCGTCCTTACAATTTAAATAATAATGTATGATAAAATTTAAATAATAATAAAAAACAAATATTATATTTAAAGGGAAAAGGGTCTAATATACCCCTCAACTTTGTCATTTAGAGCTGATATACCCCTCGTTATGAAAGTGGCTCATATATACCCCTACTTATATACAAATGGCTCACATATATCCTTCCCTCTAACGGAAATGAAAAAAAAAAAATTAGTTTAAGTTTTTATTATTTTAAAAAAAAAAAAAACTATAATCCCATACGGGTATATTTAATCTTCCTCAAACATATTTTTTTGACTTTTTTTTTGTTT
>NW_006238934.1:3670218-3721396 GCF_000226075.1 Solanum tuberosum | reverse complement strand
TATATGTGAGCTGTTTGTATAACGGTAAGGATATGTATGAGTCACTCTCATAACGAGGGACATATCAGCTCCAAATATCAAAGTTGAGGGGTATACCTTTTCCCTTAAAACAATAATCTTCAAACCAACTACTTTTAACAATTATATCGATCAATTAAAGAAGAGCTCGCGGCCATGGAAGCTCCACGATTATGTCACATACTTCTCTCTTTTTCTGCCATGAATAAACTAACCTAGCTCTGAAACCGCCATCTCCATCTCCTCCAAAATTGACCCACTTTCTGGCAGAGATCACAAAAAAGTAGCTAGAAACAGCAAACAATGGATCATTACAAAGTATTAGGGTTAACACGAAGCGCGAACAAGGAAGAAATTAAGCAAGCGTTTCGGAAATTGGCAATGGAATTTCATCCCGACAAACACGCACATTCTTCGCATCAGTTAAAGGAAAACGCTACGCTCAAATTCAAGCAAGTTTCTGAAGCTTACGAGACTCTGATCGACGATCGCAAGCGCGCTGATTACAATATCCGGTCCAATAGTTACCGGAATTCTGCGAATAATTATGGCGGTAATAGTGACTACTATAACCGTAATTATAAGAACGAGTATAGGAATAGTTATGGGTATGGGTATAGTCGGCCTGCTGACGCCGGCGGTTCTGCAAGTATTGTTACCAAATTCGAGATGGTTCTGCGGTTCATGACGACGCGGGCATTTCTCCTCAATGCTGCACTTGCCGGGTAATATTTCGTGTTCTCTAATCCATTTTGAAACATGGTGGTTGATTGATACATAGCTTTAAGTTTTGTTAGTAGTAATTATTATCACAACAATAGTTCTGTCTCATTCTCAAACTAGTTTAAGTTTTAGCTATATGAATTCCCAATATCCATCTTACTCGAATTGGACTTGTTTCATTCCCATACTCAATAGTTTTATCTTTTAATTCTAGTGGAAGTCATATTAGAAAAATGTTAAACTTGAAAGAGAAGGTCACAGAACCAACAAACTTTGAATTTTGAGTAGTTTAATAAAAGTATCTTGGAATGCCCTAAACAGAGATTGTCATATAAATTGGGGAAGAGGAGTATTGAATTTGCTTGTAGTTCTTGTGGCAATATGCCCTTGTTAAAAAAGGTTTATTTGAGGCGATATGTATTGTGTAAAGTTGTGAACTTTAAGGGCGTTTTTGTTCCATTAGACCTAATGGTTGAGTCATGTGAATATGTGATTTTCGTAGTTGCCAAGTCAAAGTGGAGGTACTGAGTTTAACAGTCATATGAGTTTGTGTTAAGACTTATATGTTGGTATTCTTCCTACTTGTGTGTGGTAGATGCTGTCGATGTGCAACAGTTGGAGTTACACAATTGTAAATATATTCCTAATGCTTGATCTCTCTCACCTTCATCCACCCAAAAGAAAAGAACATATTTCTAAATTGTCTGGTTATTTTGGGCAATTGGATACTGAATTTGCTACATTTATTGGTTTATTGGTATGTGGTGTTATGTATGCAGTATCAGCTGCAGTTGGTTTTCCATGTAATTTGAAGTTTGGTTCTTCTCTATATATTTTCTTTTGGATATGGTAGGTTTTTACTAAATAAGTGAATTATAGTTAAAAGTCAGAATCTTTGTGTTACTTCTAACTTTTGCATTTGTGCCTAACCAAGGTTCATGAATTAGTCTAGTTTCAAGTTTTGAATGTGGATATTCAACGATTCTTGATGTGTTTGTAATGAGGGAACTGTGGTATATTGGCATTCCCCTGAATGTATGGTTATAGCACTTTAGCTGGATCATTAAGGAAGACACCACCTTGGGTGAATGTTGAATTCTATTGGTAGTTTCTGTGATACTTCTAAGGAAACGGTCATCAAGACCAAATAGGAAGGTATTCAAGAAAATTTGGCATTTCAAATTTGTCTCGTCAACTGTGCAGTCTCATCCTTTGGGTTTGGGTGAATTCTATGTATTTCTAGTTCCTAAACTTCCTGATTCATGTGAAACAACTTGATTCTTCAATACATAATCCTGTTTTACTTTACCTCAATGTTTTTGTTATGGATAAGTTATTTTCCTCAATTTTGACTCAGTTAGAATCTTCTAAGTAACTCGCTGATATATATTCCTCTGCAGTGTATTGTTAGGTGCAACATATGTAGTTGATGCAAGTGGGGAGGCACTATGGAAGATGCAAAATTCTGGAGTAAGACTTCTTTTCCTTTTCTCTATCACTCCATACACTTTTTGTTAATTGAAACTGCATAGAGATTAATGAACAAACTATTTAACTGAGAACAAGAAAAAGAAATGTGGTCCAAGGTTTTAATATTGCCTTCACTTGGTAAAAAATTTGGTCCCCCTTTTTTTTTTGTTTCAATGGTAGGATTGTATATTTCACTGGGTATGTTGTTGTTGACATGTGAGCAGGCAGTGACTCCTACCTTTTTGAGCTTATTTTTCAATATAATGTATCATATCTTATCATTGGAACTTCACTAAAGTCATTCAGTTGTAGAAGTATTTGTTATATTTAGTAAGCAGTAAAGTCTCAGAATAATATTCCCTAACAATCTTCTTTGTGATCTCTGAGTGTAGAAATCGTTTGAAGAAGCAATGGAATCTGTAGAAAAAGCTAAAGCATTTGATGACAAAAGATGAAAGGGTTCTGCTGTATAGTTGTTTGTTTTTGTCGACGGGTTCGAATTTGCTCATGGAGAACCCCTGCTTCATACCTTGTTAAATAAGCTATTGCAATTTGCAAATAGCTGAGCTGAGATCTTCAATTGCTGTCAAAATTACTCAATTTTTTTTTATAGATACAGAGAGGGAGAGAGTAATTTGTAAAGGGGTTGAGCAGCGTGCATCCTTGTATATAAGAAGGAAATTATATTGGGTGGCATTGCTGTTCTTGTATTATGTAATATTATAATTATAACCAAATGACAATGTGTGTAGATATAGGCAGTCAAATTAATATAATCCGACTTGCCTACAGTATAACATGTTAGATACTAATTTTTTTTTTCTTTACAAACATGCTTCATTTCCTTTGTTTTGAGGTGAGTTGAGAGTATCAAAAACATTTTCTATACCCTACAAATAGGGTCTATAGTAATCTTTACCCTCTCAAAATCTCACTTGTGGAATTACGTTAATATTGTCATTGCTGTTGTAGTTGTGGGATTATTTAAAGTCGTGTTTGGTATAATTATTTTGGTAATGGAAAATGGGTAGAACTATCCATGAATTTTCTGTTGTTAGTTTGGAAATCAAGTTGTTATTTGTTATTACAGCAATATTCAAACCAGCTTGCACACACGTCGACTAGATGCAATCCATTACTACAAGTTCAAAGTATAACATGCATATGCAGAAGGGATCACCAATAGTACCGGATTTTCAGTAGTTGACAAATGGGTAGAACTGTTAAATGATCTCTGCTGGTACAGAAAAATGAAAGATGAAAAATGGGAAGCAGCTCATTATGTACAAAGAATTGTACACAGAACTGGATTTTTCAGTAGTTGGCAAAGCTTTGTGAGAACTCCATCCAATGTGCCTAGGAAACAGATAAAGTTTGAAAGAATACAAATGAAGGCAATACTCTTTTCTCAAAGAGGCAGTATACCTATCTGACTCTACTATTTGTTTCATTTCCTCTTGATTTCTATTCCTTGGCTACGAAAAAAGCATCTATAGAAAGTGCATCTACTGGGATATGATCCCATCCAAATGAGAGAGTGTCAAGAAGGTCCACAAAGAAACAATAATTTATAACTTAGCGACTGCAATAAGCGGATGCACCAACTTTAGTTAGAGAGACAACAAAGTTCAGTCACATATCAGCTGATGCTGCTTATGGACATGCAGTATGAGATGCTGGATTGATACAAGTCTCCTGCATCTTTATTGCCAAGGTGAACCACCAATGGTTATCCTTGTTCAAGTGAAACTGAAACTAAGGCAAGCCTCCCCACCCCACAGCTATATCATGCAAGTACAGAACAATGCACCCAACTTAAACAAATTGGAAAGCAACAATCATCAAAATCATTTCAGTAGGATAAGAAATGAAGAAAATTATGCACATACTCTTCATATGTAATGATAGATTAGCTTTAGACTTAGATGTGAAATCATAATTATGAGTGGAGCTTCTGGCAAAAGTCTATTGATAGAAAAAACTTCTAATGTCTTGCTTCAAAGATGGTAATTTTATTCCTCTGATCAGGGGATCTGTTCAATCCTGTTATGGTAAGCTTGTGTATGGAAATCTTTCTATCTGTATAATCAGGTCATAGTTACAGTTGCAAATTATGTGTAACTAGAACTGAGCCAAAATAGAAATAGTACATTCAAAACAAAAACACAAAAGGAAGTGCTTTAAGGCCAAAAAAGGAGGTAGAAACAATGATGGTTGATGCAAGGCAATACCTAGATTAGCAATTGAACATTTCTCTGCCTATATGCAACAACATTCCTCAAACAATATGCTTCTGATTTCACAAACTTCGGAATTGCTTCCATTTTCACGAAAAATGCTTTCAACAGGTACAACAACATACCCAATGAAATCTCACAACTGGGGTCTGGGGAGGGTAATCAACTAAAAACAATTCAGTACTTAGTTTTAGGTTAAAGCAGTACGCTAGCAACTGAGGCAGACATTTTCACAGAAAGAAAAAATAAAGCAATTAAGTCAGACATACTTATTTTGCGGGTTGGTTTACTTAGCAGCTGTGCTCATTCCTCTTTAACATATCACACACAAAGTTTATGACCTGATTCTATCTCAAGAACGCTTAGCCTCAAATGGCTCCTTGCAAAGAACTGGTTCTACTAGCTTTTAAAGGAAACATTTCCTGAAAGCAACACTCCAAACCAGTGCAAGGTCTTTGAGATTAAGATGAATACCGAAAGATCTTTACACTGACAGCCCTTGAGCCAGAGCGTGAGAGAAAGAAAGCATTGATATCTCTCATCAAGTACCAGATGAAACTAGGAGATGAATTTTCCAATCCAGTATAGAAAATAAGCAGAATCCTAAGAGATCATGTACATAGTTAAAACTACCAATAGATGAAAAAATTATGTTGAACATTGTTATTCTGAGTCGTTGAATCAAGATATAGTGCAACTGCTCTTTAGTTGTATGTAGCAGTTGATTCCCTTTCTATTCGGATGTACACTACAATCCAAGAAAATAACATTAAGTAGAATGTTAAGCATTCAAGAGGTTTGGGTCAAACCTAAAATTTCAATAAGTAACTTGTCACCAATAGAACTGTAACGCATAAGCAATAGAACTACTTACACCAATAATTGATACATAGCTAAGTACTTGAATTTATCAAATCATATAGTATACGACACGTCAAGTGCATGGAATACATCTTTTAGCCCATGTACAAATGGGAGTTATAACATTCTTAACAATATTATGTATACCAAAATCAGTTAGAGAATCAATAGAGGGACAAACCTCAATAGACTTGTGATTTTACAGATAGATCAGAAAAAATATAGCTGAGTTGTCCCTTCCTGCTCGGAACCTTGAAACAAGGGTGTACCGAAAGCAATTAGTTTTCTTCTAAATCAAAATATGTCTTAGAACTCAATATATCCTGTACTTTCTAATTTCCTCCTCCACATGTCGGTGGTCAGAACATCAAAAGATTCGTCGAAGTCCCAACAACGAATGGCTCCATCAACAGCCTTGTCAAGAAGTAAAAGATGACCCCCAAAGCAATGGATATGGGAAGTGCTGGCAAGGCATGTCGACACACAGCTAACAGTATAAGCGTGCACCCTAATCCAGATATAATAGCGAGATAACAAGCATAAACAGTCATCAAATCATACATTGCAGCTCTCCCCACCAACACACTATAGAAAACAAAATCTCCCAAACCAAGCTTTATCCCCCTCCCTCTCTCCTCCTCTTCCTCAATTTCCCTCTCCAAAACGCGACCCCGATCACTCTCATTACTTTCTCTTATCTCTTCATTGACCACCGGCCTTTCTCTTTCATTACTACTACTACCCATCAATGGTAACATCTCCCCCTCAATTTCAACCTCTCTAACAGCATCAATCTCTTCACTTTCACTCCTCATATCATTCACACCCCTCCCATTCTGAACCACATTTTCACTACTCGACATAACCCGAAGCTCAATCGGGTCCCCATCAGAAAACCCAGCTAACAAAAGCCCTAAATTTGGTCCTCTACTCCCTGATCTCGAACCCACATTAGGCCTGGCCTCGTACACCAAAGCAGGCAACTCTTCATCCCTACTTGAAGCCAGCTCCACCAACATCTTCAACGGTCCACCAGGAGCTAAAACTGCAACAAGATCATACAAAGCAAGTGCAACAAGCACAACCCAAGTTGTCCATTCAGGTAATTTCGTAAACCAAGCTGCTACAATAATCCCTAAAGCAACCATATACATTTGGTTAAGCAAAATCGGAACCCCTTGTGAAAACACAGAAATGACCCCCAAAATGGTGAAATTGAAAAGGAGGAGACAAAAAGTGAAGGAATCAATCGGGATATTGAAGTGCTGAATAAGAGTAAGAAAAATCGACCCACCCATCGAACCAAGAACAAAGAAAGCAGAGAAACGGATGTAGTATTTCAGAAAATTAGTGAAACGATAGTAATAGAGGATTACCAGAAGGAATGTTACAAGGGTTATGAGGACTACAAAAACGACGGCGTTTAGAAGTGCTCCTTCGAGCTTCTGGGTAGTAGTATCGGAAGATGATTCGAGGTATATGAGGTTAGCGGCTGTACGGATGACTTGCTGGTTGTCGGAGGAAGATGGTGAAGAAAGGGTATATACGATTAGGACAACGAGGAACATGCAGATGGATACTGGTGACATTACTCCGATGATCTCAACTCCGATCGTCTCCAGAATGCTGCCGCCGTCCATTTTCGGGTCTCCGGCCGGTGGTGAGGTTTGGGATGGTGAATTTTTTTAAGGTCTGTTTGGAAAATCACAACAGAAACTGAATTTTGGCATAACTAGTAAGGGCTCGTTTACCAATGGGGCAGCTCCTTCCTTTATCAAAGTTTTCGGATTCAAGTCTTGTTATGAAATCTTAATAGGAGGCACTTTTCCCAAATAAAATTTTACGTGATGCGAATTCGGAATAGTTAAGCTCTAATATGGTATCGAATATTGAGTGAAAAAATTAAATAAGAAAAGTAAGGGGTTGTTTAGTTAATGGGATAAAATGAGATATTTGAATTACGTTTGAGGTTAAATTAATATTGTATTTAGTTTGATAATAGTCAATCAAATATTGTATAAATCTAATTTTGAGATATTTTATCTTATCACGCATACTAAGCAATCACGAAGGGCTTGTTTTGTTGGAGAATAAGTTTTCATAATTATTATATCATTCTTAATGTGGGACAAAAATAACATTATAATCCTATAATTAGGGGTAGGCATAATTACCACAGAATCGAAAAATTGAATCGAATTAATTTGGTTCTTCAGTTTCAGCTTTTCGATTAGGTGTTGGTGTTATTTTTTCAAAAGTTCGATTCTTTGGTTCGGTGTTGAGTGTAAGGGTCTCAGAACTTCGGTGCACCAAAGAACCGAACTTTTATTTTTTTTTAAAAAGAAAATTTAAAAATAAATATATATATATATATATATCATGGGTATTCTCTCGACTAAAACTAAAATCAATTAACAATTAAATCATTCATGAACAAATCAAAGTAGCAACAAATGTACAATTCAATAGTTAACTTCAAATATTAGTTCCCAAGAGGAACCAAAACATATTTCTATCAATGTACGTTATGTAAAGGAACTCGTTTTCGTCTTTGTTTTTATCGAGAAGTAGTTTGAGGCACAATGTTCTTGACAAAGATAATTATAGTCTTTTAGTTAGCACAATAAACAGAGACATATCATTCCTTAACTTACTTTTAAATTGTAGTATCTTATACTTTGATTTTGTCCTCATTTGCACCGAAAAATCGATTTAAAAACATCGAACTAAACCGAATAGAAGTAGAAAAAACCGAACCGAATTAGTTTGTTTGGATATACGATGCACACTTTTCTAAACGCGAAGAATCGAACGCCCACCCCTACCCACAATAACTAATTTGAGAATAAATCATCTTACAATTTTATCTTAACCAAATATAAAATAAATTAATTTTAACATTAATTTTAAAATTAATTATTACTTACCTTTCGTACTAAATAAACCCTCAATGGCTAAAAATTGTTCTAAAAGTGATTTTTTTATTAAATTTGCATACGATATAGTATAAAAATTGTTCTAAAAGTGATTTTTATTAAATTTGCATACAATATAGTGTAATTATGTCGATCCCTGGGTATGGAGAAAACCATGTTGAGAGCGCCACCCCCGAATGAGCCCTGCAGAGCACGATTCGGATTTAATTGGAGCTCCAATGTGGGCTCCGAACATCGGGTGGAAAAACCAAAAAAAATAAAATAGTGTAACTATGTATCTTCTCTTAAATTTTATTAATTATTAATATCTTCTCTTAAATTTGCATAAGATAAATATAATTATTATCATAGAGACGAATAAATTTATTGAGCTAATAATAATAATAAATGAAATAAAAGAAGGACAAAGTAAAAATATAGTCCATTCAAATGCGTTGAGTTGCAGTTGACAAATCAACAAAATCAAGTTACTTTTGTTGAACCAATTACGTATTAATTATCATGTTCTTTGTTACGTCAATTCAACTTAAGATAATTTAGCTTATTAGAGAATTGTAGCATTTATTTGATCAAACAATATAATTGTATGATATTACCTTTCTATGTTTTTAAAGAAAAATTGACTCAACAATTATAATTATTTTAAAAGAAAATTCCTTAAATATAACTTATCACAATAATTGAATTTTTTTTATATGAAGCTTTATTTTCTTAGATGAATTTTATACCAAAATCAAATAGAATTTCTCCATCCTTAACGAGAACTTTTTTGAGCTTGAACGTTAATTAAATATTTTTTAGATGAATTTATATTAAAATCAGATTAATCGAATCACAGTTTACATGTATTGAATATAGACCAGGAAATCAAAATTTAAAACTAAATAACAAAAGGATTGATTTTTCATCTAAATATCATGCATCTATATTAAAGATTGGTTAATTCAAATTCGCGAGTCGATAATTAAATAGATAATATAATAATATTTTGTCTGTATAATATATGTTAAAATATTTTGTTTTGAGAATCTTCTCAAAGAACCTAAAACCCTTCCGGCCTATCTGCTTTATCTTCTCCCTCCATTTCCACTGTACCATACAATGGCTACCACCAACCTGAGAACGCCGGCCACCACCTTAAGGTCGCCGTCAACCACCGTCAGCGCTACCGCTTACTCCTCCGTCAAACCTAATTGTATCACTTTCTTATCTTACTCGCGCTGTGGACAGAGACAGACTCCACTACTCCCCAGACGGTGTCGTATTCACCACTCCGCTAACTCAATTGTGCAATTTCAGCATCGGTCGGTTGAGAAATTTGTTATCTTTGCTTCAAATGAGGATGTTGCTGAGGCTGCTGAAACGGAGACTCTGGAACCGCAGCAGGTAGACGAGTCTGAGCAGGAGGTACATCAATTTTATCCTGCATTTTGTGTTCTAGATGTGTACAAGTTCAATTAACTGTGGTTATGGCTGAATTTGTTGGGTCTGCTATTTGAATCAGTTGTATCTGTTTTTGATCTCTCGACAGCTAATAAGACCTCGTTTTGACACTACATAGGAGTGGCCATAGCCTCTAGGTGTTAATTCCACCTTGTTGAGAGAATAGGCGGTTTGTTAACAATCCATGTCTGGTGAGATAGCTTTTGGATTTGAATTGGGGAAAGTCGGCATTTTTAACACTGTGTGGACAATTCCCAATAGATTTGGTGTTTTCAAGTTTCATCATAAATAGATTAGGTTATGTTATGTTATCCTCTTCTGTTTTTCGAGGGTTAGTTTACAACTGTATCCCATAAGGCTTAGACAGATGAGAAAATTCCTGCTGGATTGAATCTTCATTGACAGGTAGACCATACCATTAGGCAATAGATTATCCTTTTCCTTTATGTGGAGTTTGTATAAACTATGAGTTGGCATTTCACCATTATTAAGAAGCACTTGTTTTGTTTAGCCCTGATGGTTAAGGATCAAGTGAAAGACTACTTAAGTTGGTATGTTTCCTTTTGTTCCTTTTTATATTGTAGCGGGTTACTTTATATTGCTTGTGGAAGCTTTTCCTTTGTTGTTAATAAATGCAGCCTCTGTTTCCTGCTCTAGGAATTGCAAAAGGGTCAACAAACTTGGGATTTTCATAGACCTTAGTTGCAACACATCCCCTCCTCTCAAAGCTTATTTCCTGGTGATATTGTGATTGGAATAGGTTTTTCCAAGTGAAAGTCAACTAATCATCACTACACCTCAAATTCCATGTTAGGCGAACTCCATCCTATAAATGGTACATTTCTCTGGTATACGAAAGATGAATAATTGCCACAATGGTGGGTGCATTACCTTGAAAGATCTATTTCATGGCGGGAAGGAGAACCTTCTAGGTGTTCGAATATAGCAAGTCAGAGAAAGCCTGAATATTTTTTTTGATAACCGTGGTGTTGCACCTTGACTAATATATACAGGATATGTGATACCTCCCACCAGCAATTAGTACATGTGTTGTACCATGTAGCACAGGAAAAGTTTGTGATCACTGATCAGTGTCATGGTTGATGTTCGAAGTGCTAAGTCATGTATTCATTTGTTACACTTATCAGAAGCTTTGCAAGGGGTGAGAAAGTTGGCTGGGGTCCACCCTAGGTTTGACATTGTTACAGGGTGCTCAGTTACAGTTGTGAAGCTTTAAGATTTTTTGGCAGAGGGGTTGATCACCAAACATCTCCCAAGACTTCACTCAGAATTATGCTTAGGCAGCTTCTTGGAAAACGTGGTTGGAAGAATACATTGAAGTTTTGGAAAACGTGTCTGGAGGATTATTTGGAAATGGTACCTCGATTATTCCACTATGTTCCGAATAATTCTGCTCATCCAGGCTTACACAAATAAGAAGATATCACTTTGTGTATTTGGTCTTTGTAAGTTGTGTGAATATAGTCTCACAGCATCTGCACCTAGTCCTTTTAGTTCAATACAAAGGTAATTTGGAAATGTGTCTGGAGGATTATTTGGAAATGGCACTTCGATTATTCCACTAGGTACCGAATAATTCTGCTCATCCAAGCTTAGACAAATAAGAAGAGATCACTTTGTATATTTGGTCTTTGTAAGTTGTGTGAATATAGTCTCACAGCATCTGCACCTAGTCCTTTTAGTTCAATACAAAGGTAATAAAATACTGGTATGTGAACGTCATGAGTTTGTATTTTGGCGGCAAACCAAGTCTAGTATTTAAGTGAAGAAAGGTAGAAGGGTGCCTAATATCCATCAAAAAAACAATATTTTGATTATCTAGAATAGTATTACATTTTGATATAGAGCAAAATCGTCATATTACTGGCTTAAGAACATTTAGTTTATTTTCTGTCGATGCATTCAGTGAAGTTGGGCTTAATCACGCCTAGGTGCATTAGAAGCACTAATTATTAGGTGATTATGCATGTGGATAGCAAGTGAGATGTCTTCTTGTGATCTACCTCTATAAGATTCCATGTGAGATGTCACCTTTACTTCTCCACAGTAGCTGCATAACTCACTAAGGGGTCGCTTGATTTACATCTAGACATACTAGATCTAGTTATACAAATATTACAATAAATAGATTGTTGTGGTGAATACTGATGTAGGATTGTGGTTTAGTGAATGATAATGAGGATTGTTATGCATGGAATGCCTTTTTTTTTTTTTTGAGAATTGGTAAGTTTGTATTCTTCAGTATTAGGATATGCTGGCCACCTTCAAAATGTTATGCATGGAATGCCTTCTTTAAGAACCCTTTTGTCTTTGGATACTCTTCATCTTTGGTATTTCTAGTACACCTATTCCTATTTTACGTTTTATCATGCATAAAATAATACATAGAGCCCCACATAAGTTAGGTGTATTAGTAATCAAGAGTTTAGTGCCATAAACCAAACACTACATTAGTTGTGTTAGGCCTTAATTGGGAAACCAGTCATTGTATTAGTTGTGCAAAGACCACATCTGCCAGTGTTTTATGTTGTAAACAAACATTATATTAGTTACTTGTAATTTTATGCCAGGAATATTATAACTTTTGACGTTGGTTGGTGATATACTGCAGTCCCCTCTCCTCTATCAGGGTTACCAGCTACTCGCAGCTCACATACGTGGAGTTCATTGAAGAGAGTGTTGTTCGACATTTTATAGTGGCTTGTAGCTGCCCCCTTTTCCTTACCAAGTGTTCTATGTCTTAGGCTGAGAGATAAAATACATTAGTTCTCCAGCATGTACTGGGTTTTGTTAGATGTATTTTTTTCTTCTGTGTAGCATGCATATCGATGTGGGTTTATGTAAATGAAATAAGATAATGTGTTTAATAACCCAAGGTTGCGGTCTAGTGGTCACTGAAATGGTGGAAAACTAGCAGTCTCTGGTTCAAATCTCAACAGGTAAAAAACACTAGGTTATTTCTTCTCTTCTGCCCAAGCATTGGTGCTGGTAAGCTGGCCCGGATACCACTGTCACCAAAAAAAACACAACGTGTTTAATATGTCTATTAGTTTGTTTCTTCAGCTGCTTTTATCCTTTTGTCAGCATGTATGTTTGGAGTAAGCTGATTAGTTTTGTGGTTTATCTTTATAACTTAAAACTTGACATACTGGAGTTCCAAGTGTTCCAATTCTCTTGCCCACTTATTGAAAGTCTAGTGAAATGTGTATTTTCTTACCGTTGAACAGGAGAATTTAGATGGTGCTGCTTCCGAGGAAGCTTCGGATGAGGATGACAATGCAGCTGCAGAGGAAACTTTATCAGTCGTTGCAACTTCATTGCAGCTGTACAGAGATGCTTTAGCAAATAATGACGATTCAAAAGTTGCAGAGATAGAAATTTCCCTCAAGTCCATAGAAGATGAGAAAATTGAACTTCAGACAAAAGTAGCCTCATTGACTGAAGAATTGTCAAGTGAGAGGGACCGGGTTCTTAGAATCAGTGCAGACTTCGACAACTTCCGTAAGAGAACAGATAGAGAAAGAGCTTCTCTTGTGACAAATGCGCAAGGGGAAGTTGTTGAGAAACTTCTGTCTGTTATGGACAATTTTGAGAGAGCGAAAATGCAAATCAAGGTGGCAACAGAGGGAGAGGAAAAAATTAGTAATAGTTATCAGAGCATTTCTAAACAATTTATGGAAATCCTTGGATCTCTTGGTGTTGAGCCTGTGGAGACAGTTGGGAAGCCATTCGACCCATTGGTAAGTTTCTTACCCGTGCCTCTATTTACAAATACAGATGTATTCCTACATAGACACTCATATGCTTTGAGTATTTTAAAAAGCTGCTTTCTTTCCGTGCTGTGTGGTGCTTGTTTGAATAGATAGGTAGATATAGGTTGTATTGTTCAGGAAAACAAAGTTTTGAGCTGCCATCTTCTGTTGTTCGTGTAGTGATTCTTCTATTTGATCCTTGGTTTAATGCAGGCCAGTTCCCGAGTTGGCTCAAAATTCAGTCGAATTATTGATGAACTTTTTCAAAAGCTGTCTAACTTCTATTCGGTTTTTAGGAAGACCTCGACCTGATTTTTAGCTCAATCTAAATCAGCATTCTTTTGAGCCAACTCGGTGAGTTGCAATGTATAGACTTTTGGTATTCTTTCATGAAGGGAACTAAACAAGAATTTGTTTCCTTCGAGCTGTATAACAATCTAACATTGAAATCTGTTTGCATCACCTTGTTATTGTAATGTTGATGAAAGCCTTTTCTGTAGTTTTATGCCAATAGATGAAACTGTATTACCTACCTGTCTCTTTTTAGTATTGACTGATCTCCCCATGATCAGCTGCATGAAGCTATAATGCGCGAGGATTCCTCAGAATTTGAGGAAGGTGTTGTACTTGAAGAATATCGCAAAGGTTTCAAACTTGGAGACAGACTCTTACGTCCTTCCATGGTGAAGGTATCTGCTGGCCCAGGGCCGGCAAAGCCAGAGACAACTGAGCCTAAAGAAGAGGAACACAACGAAACCGATGAGAAGAGTGAGGAAGGTACTGCTGAAACACCAGGTGATGAAGGGACAGGTGAGGGAGGTAACTAATTATCAGGTGAGGGATGTAACCCATGATTTCGCTTATGTACAAGCAAACATCAGAACGTATTTTCGCGCTGATTAAGATTGGGCTAGGTTTTGCTGGTATACATTAATTATTGTTTGTTTGAGAGGACATCATTTTAGGTCAGTTGTCTTATGAGTGCTGTCTTAAACATTATTTTTTTAGGCTTCGGAGAGGGAGGATCCATATAGCTGGCATCAACTAGCTTGGGATCGAGGCGTAGTTGTTGTAATATTCTGGAAACAAGGGCTGAATGTCATGTGCAAATGTGACTTGAATTTGAACTTCACTGACTAGCTCTACCCAAATGTGTGAAAAATTTCACTGCTTTAACTTATGTTTAGATTAAAAAATTCATCAAAACACACATCAATTTGCCACCATTGCTTTTAGATAAAAAAAATCGCAATCAAACAGCAGATAATATTCTTCAAAAATGTCTCCGTCGTATCAAACACACCAACTTGAGCATTTATTCATGTTTAATTTCATGATAAAACAAACAAGTCAGACTTTTTTCTTAATGACAATGAAACCGCAGCCGCCTTTGAGTGTGCACGTGGTAAATGTAATAGCCTGTAAATTGTGAGTTTGATCGAGAAAGCATTCATGTGATTTGAATGTGAGACCCTTCATCAACCAACTCAGTCATCTTTGCCCTATCAGTGCGTACAAGGTAAATTTTGCTCCAGTATAATAGCTCTGGAACAACATAGGAAAGGTAAATTGCACTAGACAAGTCTTTTGCGATGAGTTTTATCGAAAAAACATTAAAGAGATTTTAAACTTGACACCATCCATTCAGATACTTTTTTTATTCAACCAACTTGGTTATCTTGACGGGTGATTGCATATTAAAAAGGGCTAAGTGTCAATTAGTCACTAACATTTTTAGTATATCAATTTGTTATTTGGTCATCAACCTCGCACATTTGACCAAAATGGTCCTTTACATTTTACAGTCATTCTCGAGTGCATTGTGCATGCTAAAGAACGCAAGTATAAGAAATAATATATGGTAATAAAAACAACAAATAGTAGCAGAACAAGACAAAAATTATAAACAAATAATATGATAGTCGAAATACAAGAAACAACACATGGTAACAAAATCGAACAGCAAAAAATTACATGAGAATACTATAACTATTAGTATGGACGAATAACAAGAAAACATACTACTATTACTATCTACTAAGCTTCTTCTAATTGTCGAACACTTAGTCCCGTTTTATGAGTAACATCGTTAAACAGAGAATATAATTAGAATTTTCCCAATTTCTGAGGACTAAATCAAATTAATTACAAATCAAATATTTCCAATTAGATTACTATAATATCTTCAGGGACCACATTGATATTTAGATGAAACTTTAGGTACCAAAAGTACAATTCCAATTCTTCTCCTCTGTTTACATATACCCCATGAACTGGCGGGAATTTGCACACAGCTAAAACTTCCTAAACCCTCTTCTCCCAACTACGGCGAACCACCATGAACACCGGTAACTCTAGGAAGCGATCGGCGGCAGCAACGCCGTCTCCTCAACAGCAGCAGAAACACCACGCCGTCATGGAAGAAGAGGACCTAGACGAGGATGTATTCCTCGAAGAGACATTGCTTCAGTACGAAGAAGATTCGCAGGTCCTTCGTGAGCTCGAAGAGAGCAATGCCATAAAGGAGAGGCTTCAGAAGTGGAAACGTCCTTCTCTATCTCAAGCTTACATCGCTCAGACACAAAGCATATGTAAGAAGATTGTAATTGAGAAACATTTTGCTCTTAATTTTCGACTTCATGCCTTTGTTTTTTTTGTTTCTGCTTGGTTAATGTATTGTTCATTTCTTTTTCTGGAAGCTCTTTTTTCTTGTTTCCCTAGATTTTTGAATTATTTGGTGAATTTGGTGGAGTCTGTCTCAATTACGGTGCTGAATGTTTAGGGTTTCTGAAGTTTATTTGGTGTTAAGCTTTTCTTACAAAGGATTTCAAGTCAGCTGGTGCGGAGTAGCACGGCTCCGGCTGCTCTTTTCAGCAATGTGTGCAGATTTTTTATTTGATTTAATTTTATATTAGAGCGTGCATTTGACATTTTGATGTAATTGTAATATAGTTTAAGAACTTCAGTATATATAACAACAAAAAAATACCCAATATAATCTCGCAAGGTGGGGTTTGGGGAGGGTCGAGTCTACACAGACCTTACCCCAACCTTGTAAGGGTAGGGAGGGAGACTGTTTCCTATAGATCCTCGGTTCAAGAAGAGATGACAAGTAAGCAATAATAACAAGAAGATAATAAAATAAACAAAATGGAAGAAACAAACAAGAAATACTAGAGATTTAAGATAAAACAAACGTAAGAATGGGAGTAATACCCAAGGATGAAAAAGAAAATTGCTTGGCAACCTACTATCCCTCTACCATGATACTCAACCTCCACACCCTCCTATCAAGAGTCCTGTCTTTGGTAAGTTAAAGTTGCAACATGTCTTGTCTAATTACCTTTCCTCAAAATTTCTTAGTCCCACCTCTCCTCCTCCTCACACCATATGACCAACCTCTCACACCTCCTTACCGAGGCATCTACGTTTTTCCTCTGTATATGTCTGAACTATCTCAACCTCCCTTTATACATGTTATCCATCACGGGGTTCACACCCATGTTGTCCTGAATCTTTTTATTCTTAATATTATCTCTCATGATGTCCCCACACATTCATCTCAGCATCCTCATATTTACTACTTTCATCTTATTGACAAACATTCTTAATTAGCCAACACTCTGCCCAAACAACATAGTTGGCCTAACCACCACTCTGTAGAACTTACCTTTTAGTCTTAACGACATATACTTTTTTTTTATGACAAGGGAAACCCGCAGTCGCTACCCTTTGGGTGCGCATAGGGTAAAACCCCCGCTCCTATGCAATAGCTCGCAAACCACATAGGAAAGGTAACCCGCACTAGGCAAGCCCGGTGCGACAAGCTCGACCCAGAAGACAAAACTTAACGACATATACTTATCACACAAATCAAATAATTTTCTATTTCAAAAAATACTTATCACACAAAACACCAAGTGTGAGCCTCCATTTCATCCATCCCGCTCTAATACGATGTGTGACATCATCGTTAATCTCTCCATCGCCTTGGATTACAGACCCTAAGTATTTGGAACTTCCTCTCTTGGGATGACTTTAGTATCAAGCCTTACGTCCTCGTTTGCTTCATTAATCACGTCATTGAACTTGCACTCCAAGAATTCTGTCTTAGTCCTGCTCAACTTCAAATCTTTAGACTCCAGGGTCTGTCTCCAAACTTCCAGCTTCACGTTAACTCTGCTTTGCGTTTCAGTCAATCATGAAAGAGAAGTGCTTTGAGTACCCTCTCACTGTCCTTACCCGAGTCTTGGTTCCATCGTACATGTTCTTAATCACTTTAATGTAAACTACATGGACACCTCTCACCTCCAAACATCTCCATGGAAGGTCGCTTACGACTTTGTCGTAGGCTTTTCAAGGTCAACGAACACTAAATTTAAGTCCCTCTCTCTTTACATTGTATATAGTTTGACTTAAAAAGAAACGAGTGAGCCTACACTTGTCTAAAAGCTACATCTGGGTAATGCTCTTTAACTCAGGGTTTTTGCAGTTGAGATTTAGTCCCTTTTACGTACTTTTGATTTTTTAAAATAGTTAAGCTAAGCTAGTCTAAATGTCTGTTCGGTAAGGAAAATGTTTTTTGAAAATTGTTTTCCAAGAAAATACGCGGGTTTCTTATTTGTGGAACTTGTTTTCTTATGTCCGCTACGGAGTTCATTTTCTTCATTTTTAAAGAATTTATTTTCCCCAGGAAAATATTTTCCATAAATTTTGACCAACATAACATGGAAAAATAGAAAATATTTTCCTCCATACCAAACACAACCTAAGTGTTTATATGTGGAAGCTGTTTTCGTTTATTATAGGAATTTGAAGTTCATTTACTTTAAAATTTAAGTTCAGGATTCTTAGTTTTGTAGTTCTTTTTATTTATTTATTTAATTAATTTGGAACATTCTTATATTTTATTCTTTCCTTGGTTTGTACTCGTGTGAATGAATTGTTCTGTACTCAATTAAGGAGTATAATTCAAAAAAGTTTTTGTTTTCATTGTTTAATGACTTTCATATTTATTAAATATCAGAAAACCTAAAGCAAAAATTTGAATTTTGAAGACAGAATAGGAAGAAAAGTACCTACTTTTGGATTGCTCATATTGACATTAGTCTGACGCCATTTATAAGTATTGACAAAAAATAGAAACCTGTTGTTGCTCCCAAAATTTTGAAGCCTTCTCTTTACCAATCAAAAAGAAAACAAAAGTTTTGAAGTTTTTTCGTGCTCTTGGTATGAGCAACAATTGTTTTATTTCCTGAGCTCAAATGGAATCTTATTAAGCAAGTTTAAGCAAGTGACTCACACTTGGTGGTAGACAATGTATGACTCAAGTAGAGTCACAATGCACGTCTTGTACTTATTATCTTTCGATAACTATTCGGGTGTTTATTAATGAATAATTTTGACTTATCCAAAAAAAGCATTTGTATATTGAGTTGAGGGCAAGATGTACATGTGGATCTTATAATACTTTAGTGAACAATAAGAAGTTGGATTTTTAGGTAAAACAAAAATGTTTCAAAATACATCAATTACTTCAATAAGTTCTAACTTTCACAATCACATTCTGAAAGTTCTGTTGAAATTTGGTGGTCCTGTCTCAGCGTTTCAGCAGCTGGAAATTGACTACATTATTGCACAGAGCCATAAAGAATTGCTGCCTAATTCTTCTGGTCAGGCTGCTATTTTAAGAATCTTCGGGGTCACAAAGGAAGGTTTGTCAATTTTTAATGCTGTTGTCATATGCATTTGCAATTCTTGTTGTTGTGTTGTAGATATGGTGCTATTGATCTAGAAAAGAAGATATAATTCTTGCATTCCAAGTAATATAATAGTCTCCTAGAGGTATAAATGCACGTCATGAAATGGGAGTTGTTGTTTTTTAATCGGTGAAGCAGTTTTTTTGTAAATTAAAAACAATTAGATCGTTCTGAGGGCTGCAAGCTTGTGAGGCACGCTGATACCAAGCACAATTTGGAACATAGATTTTCTCTTGACTGTGTATAACATATTGGTACAAATTTGAGTTAAAGTTGTATCTTCGTGGATTCTCTAGTTGTAGTATTTTTCTTTTGTGTTTCTGTTTCTATTGTTTAAAGAGGTTCTTGTGCCATTTCCTTTATAGAAAAAAATTATAGCTTCTTTTTTAGTATTTTCTATGCTATCATATTACACTAGATATTAGAAATGAACATCAAAAGCTTAAGTGGAGGTGGTACTTGGTAGGGTGCGGAGTGAGTTCAGAAGGAACACGATACTTTGGAATCCATCATTAATGTATTTATTGAGGTTGACGTAGCTTGTCTTCCACTTACTAAGAAATGTCTGTTTATGCCTGGTCAGGAAATAGCGTCTGTTGTTTTGTACATGGATTTGAACCATACTTCTATATCAGCTGCCCTCCTGGAATGGGCCCTGACGATATCTCCCGTTTTCACCAAATTCTTGAGGTATGTTGACCTGCTTGTTTGCATAAGCATGCTATGATTGAATTCTTCACCAGTTTGGTTTATTAACGGCAAATGCTGCAGTTGCTATATTATTCTTGTTGGTTGGTGTAGGGTAGGATGAGAGAGGCGAATAGGAACAGCAATGCCCCTAAGTTTGTCCGTCGGATTGAAGTAGTTCAGAAAAGAAGCATCATGTATTACCAACAACAGGCTTCTCAGTCTTTTCTCAAGATTGTAGTGGCATTGCCAACAATGGTTACCAGTTGCCGCGGTATGTTTTCTGTTTCACTTATTCACTTATACTGTATCTTTCTGATGACGGTGCTTTTCTGATTTAGTCTACTCTTTTGTGCTTGGGGCACACGCGCGCACACAGGCACACATAGTAAAAGTTTTATTGATAGAAATATCAAGATCTAAGACAGTGCTGGAAAGTAGATGTTTACTTATGATGTTCAGTTGGGTTAATTTAACCCCTGTATTTAGCACTGAACAACTAGTAAACTCTATCATTGTGTCCTCATATATATATATATATATTTTAAGATTACAACAGAACCTAGAAAGTTGGGAAGTCCATCAAAAAGATCTGGTCTTTGGTTCCTGCTTGTATTTTTGGTGCTTACGGGATTGGATAGAGAGGAACAAAAGGTTTTTTGATGGCATCCCAACTCCCATTTCTTCTCTGAAGCTACGTATTTGATCAGTATTCTTAGTTTGGGTGAACCACTCGTCTGTAATTACTGTCGAGTCTTTCCTAGAATTTATCAGCTCCATAGATCTATGTTGATAGTTGTGAACTTGTGATAGCTTTTTTTGCCTTCCTGGGAGCTGATAATCTCTTTGTAATGCTTGCATCTTCTTGATGCTTTTTGTTAATGATATCCTTCTTATTTCATTAAAAAAAGGAAAAGATTACAACAGAAATTAACAGGCTAAGTCATTCATGTTTCAAACTGCAAACAGCTGCAGTTTAGATCTTGAAGTGCTGGCTCGTTTCCTTCCAAACCACCTAACACAGCTGAAAGGTTCTCCAACGCCCTCTGTTCATTTCTCATTTTACATCCAGTCCAGCTCTAATAAGTTCTTAGACTGTCCTTGGCATTACTCATTTTATCCCAAAAGTGTTTAAACAGGTTTCTCAATTGAGCAGTTGCGTGGGCTTGTGCTATATTTAATATGGCATTTAGCTTGCCAGTCTTGCCTGCTCTTGCCATGATAATTTAGTGTATTACTTCACATTGAGTCATAAAATAATATACTTGCATCTTATGCTTCCTGTGAAATTTCTCCTTATTCTTCTCACTTAAGTTTACTTGTTGAAATCTGGAGAAGAGTATGTTCGACAGAATTTGGGTTATGTTCTTCAACATAATTGGATGCACCAGAATTGCAATAACGTGTTTAACTTCTGATTGATTTTATAGAATTGATTCTATTACCAATACCTTTTCCTGCTTTTCCCACCTGATTGAAATGTAAAATGGGGCAGGTATTCTCGATAGAGGTATTCAAATTGACGGGCTTGGTATGAAGAGCTTTCTTACCTATGAAAGTAATGTTCTTTTTGCCCTTCGCTTCATGATTGACTGCAATATTGTTGGTGGCAACTGGATTGAAGTTCCAGTTGGGAAATACAAGAAAGCTGCAAGGAATCTCTCCTATTGTCAATTAGAGTTTGATTGTCTGTATCCTAATGCATGATGAATATATGACCTAAGAGTGCATTCTTTCTATCCATAAGGGATCATCATCCGGAACTTCCTTAACATTTTCTTTTAGCTATTCTGACTTGATAAGCCATTCTCCTGAAGGAGAATTTTCGAAGATGGCTCCATTTCGCATATTGAGTTTCGATATTGAATGTGCTGGTCGTAAAGGCCACTTTCCCGAGCCTACACAAGATCCTGTTATTCAAGTTAGTCCCAATTTATTCTATATATCTGGAAAATATATGTTGTTTACTTTCCTGTTGCTGACAAGATTTTAACTTCATTCTAGGTGGCCAATCTGGTTACCTTGCAGGGACAGGATCAGCCATTAATTCGGAATGTGATGACCCTTAAGTCATGCTCACCGATAGTTGGGGTTGATATTATGTCCTTTGACACAGAAAAAGAAGTATTGCGGGCTTGGAGGGTAATATTTCTGCATGCAATTTGTATTTTAATTGGATACAGTTTCCACCATTTCTCTTCATTTGTGTGGTGGTGGGAATGGGGGTTTGTTGGATAGGCGAGCAGAGTTTTTGTGTGTGGCAGTTGATTCTTTCAATTTGGCTTCATGTGATGGCACTTACCCTTTTACACGGTTTCTTTTAGCGTGAGAGTTTCACATTGTCCGTGTTGTTTTATGCTCCAGATTGTAATGCACAAGCAGAAGAGTGAAGCTGGCTGAACAGACTAATTTGGACAAGTTAGAAGTTAAAAATTATGGAAAAAGGAGTTAGAAATAATGATGGAAATTTAACTTTCATGGGCTATTTACACTTCCCTTACTTGGCATATGAATCTTGGTTGATTGGTGCTGAGGAAGTGGTGGGACTTTCTCATAGTTAATATGAACATAGTGTGTTTGGATATGCCATTTCAGTCTCATACATTAGTTTGCACAATTGCATAAAACTATTCCAGAATACTTCCCCGAAAACAATTTTTTGTAAGAAAAAGATGTATCTACTATTAGTAATACCAATGACCAATTTATGTTTTCTTTTAACCTTCTTGACTTGCAGGACCTTATCCGGGAAGTGGACCCTGATATAATAATTGGATATAACATCTGCAACTTTGATTTGCCATATCTCATCCGGGTAATGAGCTTCTGTTTTCCCTTTTTTGATTGGTAAAAGGTATTGTATTCCGGGTAGCAAGCTTCTTATGTAGTTATATGTTTAAATAATGGCTCCAAAATAATAATATGAGAGCTAAAGTGAATAAGATTTGCTGGGCAAGCTTAACAATTGATTTGTTAATATAGTAGCCAAAAGTGTTGTTTCTTAATTATTAACTGGATTAAGAGACGAGGACTATAAAAAGTCCGTAGGCAGAAGTAAAGGAAAGCACTACATGATAAATCGTTGTTTAGCTACACCCTTGTGGTCAATGAAGTGGGAAAGAACTATGAGGTCTCAGGTTCAAATCTGTTGATTAGGTGATTTCTTTCCATTTGTTCTAGCCTTGGTGGACAGAGTTACTTGGTCCCTGTTGCTAGTGGGAGGTGACAAGTATCCCATAGAATTAGTTGAGGTGTGTGCAAGTTGGCCTGGACACCACGGTTATTAAAAAATAAAAAATAAATTGTGGTTTAGCTGTGAAGCTGATGGTGGAACTGAAGTAGAAAAATTTGTTTCTTCCCATCCCAAAAGAGACTGGGAAAGGCTAGGTCATGTTTGTTTTTCGATGTGTAATGTTGAACTACTAAAGGCATTTTATCTTCTTATCAGAGAGCTGAAGTCTTAGGGATGGCAGAATTTCCTGTGCTTGGACGCATCAGAAACAGCAGGGTTCGTGTAAAGGATGCAACCTTTTCCTCAAGGTCATATTATATCTTTTTGTTTGTTATCTTCTATTTGTTTAGAAGTACTTTTAGGTTTCTACTTTATCTGTAGGTAAAAATTCTATCAGTACAAAACTGCATTTTTTTTCACTTGGTGTCTGTTGACTATATTGGTATCAAACCATGGCCTGTTCAGTTTGCATTTATATTCCATCACTGTATGTGGTTTCTGAAATATGGGATTGTGTACTAACCTAAAACATGTTCCAATTAGTTGCCGCTTATCAGAATCTTTCTAATATTTCTCCTTGTAATAGGACAGTAAAATGGAGTAATTGGGATCTCCCATATTTTTCCTCCTAGAGCATTGTTTCATCTCCAAAGGTGTAGTTGCAGCATTTCTTAATTCAAACATTTCCCAAAAATTCACACGACTGAAACTCAAATATCAGTCTTCAACTAGTTGCTTGTGATCATAAAAGCAAATTTCCCCGAGGCTATGCTGAAACTGATTTATTCTTCATTTAATTGTGTGTGATTAGGGTTGTCAAATGGACGTGTCAAAATTGCCTCAGTTAATAAAATAACCAGCACAATATTTATTTGGGCTGAAATGGACTAAACTGCGGGTCATAACCCAATCCACCCAATTCTTACTAAGATTTACTTTCCTTGTTTGTTCTTTTATAAAAAAATTTACCTATTAAACTGTTTTTTCCTTTACTAGAGCTATATATATGTATCAAATAAAAAATGTTGTTTTGAGAATATTTTTTGACAAAATGTTTTATGGGTCAATTTGGGCTATCAACCAACTTTTTTGATGGTCTGAGTTAATAAATGAGTGGGTCAATTTGGGAGGGTCATGCTTTTCATGTGCTAATTTTGCCACTCCTATTTGTGATCATCAAAATCTAAAAGAAAAATATCCCTAAGGGTGACAAGTACATGCAATTGAGTTTTGTGTTTAGTGTAGCTGACTTTATCAAAAAAAAAACTTGAGAAGCTGTTGACTGATATATGCGTTTTGTGTTGCAGACAGCATGGGACAAGGGAAAGTAAAGAAATAACAATAGAAGGGAGAGTTCAATTTGATTTATTTCAGGTTTTGTTCATTATGGCTGTATCAACAAGCTGTTCTAATTGCTGTAGAAAGAACTTTACTTAGGAAAACAGTTGAATGGCAGTAAATCTGTTATTCTCTTGTATCGCAGGCTGTGCAGAGGGATTATAAGCTAAGTTCTTACTCACTAAATTCTGTCTCAGCACATTTTCTTAATGAGCAGGTTAGTTTTTGCTCTTCTATCTATAGTTTCTTGTCACAACTCACATACTGCTACATCTGCCCACAACCATGTACCTTCTGCCAATAAATTTGTACATGATTTTGAGTGATGACCCTATATGTGCTCTTGTTTATGTTCAAACACTTAAATGCTCTTTATTTTTGCTTTGTGTATCCGATATCTTAAAACTCACTGGTCCATTTAATCGGAGTCATGCGTAGGACCCGCCATAGGGGAAGCGTTACCTACCAGGAGTTTCTGTGACCTCTGATTAAAGTTGGAGGGATGCCATCCATAGCACTTTCTCTACTTATGTTGATAACCAAGTTGAGTGATGCCATCCTTGCGGTAATGCTTTGTAGTTTCCTTGTGTACAGGGTTGGTTAGCTTGAAGGATCACAAGTCTACTTGCTAGCTTTCTATTTTGATTTTGGCATGTTAATTGTGAAATTAATGGCTTGAGCTGTATTTGATCTACATAAGTTAGAAAAGAAAAAATCTGTGATTGCAACCTTGAATTCAGTAAAAGAACAGAAGAAATACTCAATTTTGTGCAAGGAACATGTGTAAAAAGTTGTGATTTTTTTTCAATACAAGTGCACTTGCTAAAATCTGATCCTTTTCCAGTCACCACAGCACACATTTATGTGGAAAAAAGGGTAACTTCAACATGGTCTGGCTACCAGCTATCACATAACAACCTCAAGTACCATTGAACAAAACATCTTAAATTTAATAAATTTCAAGTATCTCATTTTTGCGTTAGTGTCTATTTGGTGCTGCCTAGATGCAATGGAAGCATGACCAGTTGGAGAGAGAAGATTCCAGTGAGCAAGGAGGAGTTGGGGAACTTGCCCCTATTTGTGTCTCGTGTTGATATGGAAAAAAACAAATGGAAGAGCTCTTTTTTTTTTTTTTGAAAATGGTAATGTCAAATGGAAGAGCTCTTTTAGGAATAAAAAAGGGAGAGCCAGGAATCAAAGATCAAATGAGAAGATCCTATTCAATCAAATTGCTGTTCAGAGTAGCCATGAACAGCAATGGGAAGCGCACATAGCATCGAAGAAGTCCGCATTTTCATTTATTGCCCACTGTTCACCGTATTTCTAGCTCACGTGTAACAACAACATGCCCCACAAATGGGGTCTGGGAATGGTAGTGTTACACATACCTTACTCCTATCTTGGGAGGTAGAGAAGTTATTTCCAGTATTCTCAGCTCAAGAAAAAAACATAACAACGCAATCTGGGGAAAAGAAATAACTGAAGTGAAGAAGCCAAGGCAAAATACTAAAGATAGCACGACAAAACATTCCGGAGAAAAAAAAAGAAACAATATCTACAACAAAACAATACTATAATCAAAGTACAAGAAATAACATAAAGTAATAGAAATCGGAGAACAAGAAACTATAAGAATACTGCTACAACTACTAGTACTCAAGCATAAGTGAGACAACACTCAACTACTTACTAGCCTTCTACACTAATTTGTGTCTTCCATAGGCTCCTATCTAAGGTCATGTCTTCGGTAAGTTGAAGTTATGTCATGTCCAGTCTAATCATCTCTCCCCCGTACTTCTATGGTCTACCTCTACCTCTCTTGAAACCATTCAAGTCCAACTTCTCACACCTCCGCATTGGGGCATCCGTACATCTCCTCTTCACATGTTTGAACCATCTTAGGCTCGCTTCTGTCTTCTCCTCCACCAAGGTCACTCCACCTTGACCCAAATATCTTCATTTCTAATTTTATCTCTCCTAGTAAGCCCACACATCCATCTAGCGTCCTCATTTCCACAACTTTAATCTTCTAATGTGAGAATTCTTGACTGGAAACACTCTGCCTGATACAACATAGTTGGTCATTTCTAGCTCCAGTGCATTCTTTAATTAAGTTCTCTGCGCTGGTGCACTATTATTTTTATTAAATTACTTGTGAAGTTTAATTTCAGATCTTTATCCAGTGGGGCAGAAAGGAAGACATCTTAATCATATTGTTTGACCTTTATTATCAACATATCATTGTATTCGGTGCTATCTGAAAATTGTGATAGAGGGTCTTTTATATTTTTGTTTTCCTTTATGTTCTTTTATGCCTATAATCTGTTCATTTGTCTTGTTTCCCCTATCCTTATTCCTATTGAATATACTTGTGTTGTTTAGAGCAAGTAATTTTTTTTCTAATACTACTGCTATGCCTGCAGAAAGAGGATGTCCATCATTCAATTATATCAGATCTTCAAAATGGCAATGCAGAAACGAGGCGCCGGCTTGCTGTATATTGTCTAAAGGTGTATAGTTCTGTTCCGGTTGAAGGATATTATTGAATTGGATTTAATTGTGTGCTGAGTATTGCTTATTTCATAGAACAGTTAATTCTTTAAGATTTTTTTGGATTTAGACATGCATACAATTTTCTTTAGATAGGGGGATATACGGAAAATTCTGCTTTAGGAATATTTAGTTTTAAATTTCTTATTGCTTATAGCAACAGCCTTTTGGTGTAGAATGCTCCACTCAAAAGATGTTTGCATGTAAAGAAACCAAATATAACTTCATTGTTTTCATCAAGAAGATACTGGTTACAACATTCAAGGGTGTGAGCTAGTGGTCAATAAAGATAGAACTATTGTTTGATTTTGATTATGCCAAACGTTGATACACCTCTGTCATCCTTTCCCAAATACAGTTGGACGTAATGATTGTTTCATGTAGATAACGAGCAATGGGTAGTTTTGGCCAATGACTTATAAAATGTAGTAATTGGTATTCTAGATGAGTTCGAATGAAATGTAATTTGCTGATGTGAATATTCAGTCTCACTCAACAAGAAAACTGAATGCTTTAGTTCCGTTACAGGATGCTTATCTCCCACAACGGCTTTTGGACAAATTAATGTTCATTTATAACTATGTGGAGATGGCTCGAGTCACTGGTGTACCTATATCTTTTCTTCTCTCAAGAGGGCAAAGCATTAAGGTTAGTGCTATACTTGCTTCATTTTCCTCTAGTGGAAAATTAACTAAGGTCTCATTTGTTTGCAATTAATGAAGGTCTTAATCTTACTTATTCAAATCTCCTCTTATCTTCAGGTGCTTTCTCAACTTTTAAGGAAGGCGAAGCAAAAGGATCTTGTCATACCAAATGCAAAACAGGCTGGATCTGAACAAGGAACGTTTGAGGGGGCAACGGTAAGAAAATAAGTAACATCCATCATATAGCTGGATATTTTATCTTGTAAAGAAAAGTTAGCACTTGTATAACTCCTGTTGTGCCAAGCTTTATATTTGGTATATTACTCTTGTTAAACATATGTTTCGAGTATTAGTTGAGGTGCGCTCAAGTTGGCCCTGGACACCACAATTATAAAAAAACTACATGGATGTTTAGAGGATATCAAATCTGACTATCACACACCTTTTATATCCTTTGATGTTGATTTCTTAGGTTAAAGGTACTAACTGTAAGTCTTGATTCTTGTGTATTTTTCCTTTCAAAATATCTGGACAGGTTTTGGAGGCACGGGCTGGTTTCTATGAGAAGCCAATTGCAACGTTGGATTTTGCATCTCTATATCCATCAATCATGATGGCATATAATTTATGTTACTGCACGCTAGTAAGTGTTCTTGTTTGAGTCTTGACCATGATATTTCTTTTTTACCCGAGTGTTCAATTGATGTTGGTGAAACCTTAGAATTAAGTGCTGAGCATTAAGAACTT
The DNA here is from genome assembly GCF_000226075.1 of Solanum tuberosum. Lineage (NCBI taxonomy): Eukaryota > Viridiplantae > Streptophyta > Magnoliopsida > Solanales > Solanaceae > Solanum > Solanum tuberosum. Next base: position 3,692,978 of record NW_006238934.1, on the reverse strand, counting down.
CAAGTTAATGCTTCCAGTTCTAAGTTTTGGTTTTCTTCCCTCATGTCTAGGTAACTCCTGAAGAGGTTCGCAAACTGAACCTTCCTCCAGAGTGTGTCAACAAGACCCCTTCTGGTGAAACGTTTGTCAAGTCAACCTTACAGAAGGTAAATATAACTGTTGGTTTAATTCCGGTATTTATGTTCTTGTTTCGATTATGATAATTTAATTGTTTTTTGTCAGGGAATACTTCCGGAAATTCTTGAAGAACTATTGACTGCTCGTAAAAGAGCAAAAGCAGATTTAAAGGTGTTCACTAAATTTTTGTTCTTTTATATTTTTCTACTATCTGTTGCCTCATTTTGCTTTGTATCTTGATTTTTTGTTGTCATTTTTTTTCTTAGAACCCTTCTCTGATTAACTTTACTTTTGAATCGAGGGTCTATCGGACACAACCTCTCTACCCCACAAAGGTCGGGGTAAGGTCTGCGTACACCTTACCCTCCCCAGACCCTACTTGTGGGATTACATTGGGTATGTTGTTGTTGTGTTCAGTCTTTGGAATTTGATTCCATCTAACGTTTGAAAGAATCATTCTGGATTTATTGGGAGTGGTTTCTGATCCAACTAGCTTTGGGTTTAATCAAGGACATCAATCCTCCACATCTAAGATTATATGCAGTCGGCATATGCATATATCTCAAATGTTTTAATTCTATGGGTAAGAGACAAAAACTAAGCATAGAGAATCCAAAATCTGTTTTTTTTTTTGGTAAATCAGGATACTTTGATTGTGAAGTAGGGCTTTAAACTTTTTACTTGAGATTTCTTTTGTTTGTATATAGGTACACTCAATACGGCCCTCCTTTCACTAGATTTATTGGCTCTTAAAATTTCCTTTTTAAGGAAGTGATAAAAGGAATTCGTAGTGTTTTCATTTGTCAGTGTTACACTACTGCAACCAAACACTTGGTGTATATTTTTACATATACACATCCTAGCACTGAGCATCTTATTTCCACAACACTAGTATTATATGCTATTGGACAATGCAGATGACTAGTTTTTTTCTTCTTATTTTCTTGCCGTTAAAATGGATAAATCAATTTTTCTACAGAAGGTTGATTGTCATGGAAACTTTAAAAGTGGCTCTGGGCCCTCTTGTAACCTGATATTTTATGGCAAGATTGTAAAATCCATAACAACTTGCAAAGAGCTTTTGAGGGACACAATGTAATTTCATGCTATGTAGATTCTTTTTATCCTTATGCCTTGCATTTGAATAGATGTGCATCTTGATGTGTAGCTTGATTCTAGCATACAAAAGTTCCATTTTACCAATCTCTCTAAACTTCGGTTCTTTAAATTGTCGTTTGATCCATGAGAATTCTCAATTTGCCACCGCCATGGCTCCATATCCAGCTTCTGTCAACTGCATTTTGTTTCTTACTTTTCTGATGCATCAAATTAGTATAAAGAATCCAGTTTCTTGAAGTGAACTGCCTATCTTTTTGAGAAGATATTGATGTATTCCTCAGCATTAAGGATATACTGGGGACCTCCAAAAATTGGTTCCCAACAAGAGAAAAAACAAAAAGGCTAATAGATTACGAAGTGCCAATAAAATCCAAAATTTGTGCAGCTTCTTCTATCCCTTCCTCTTTACACCAAAAATATGAAGTAGTCAGGCAGTTCCATTTGACTTTCTCTATTGAATTAGCCTTGTTTTCAAAGCATCTGCTATTTATTTCTTTCCAAATAGACCACCAAATGCATGATGGTATTATACTCCACCACTTTTTCTTAGATTTTCTCCCCCCTCTGCTGATCCAGCAACTAAGTAGATCTGGTGTATGCTCAGGCATAATTCATTCTGTATGTGTTAGTCCGAGAAAAAGGTTCCACGATTATGTTGTCACTCTGCAATGGAGGAACAAGTGGTTGTTGGTTTCCTCAGTCTCATTACAGAGAGAGCACCAAGAGGCAATATAGAAACCCCTCCTTTTCAATTTCTCATGTGTGGACACACATGCTCTTCTGGCAACCAACCAAGAGAAACACTTCATCTTGGTTGGCACCTTGTTCCTCCAAATCTGCTTCCAGGGGCCAAGCTTACCACCTGGATGCTCCTTCACCTCCTTAATATATAGCTTGTTAACAGAAAGGCCTCCATCTCTAGAGTATTTCCATATGATTGAATCTTTTTCTGCCGATAACCCATTGAACCCGTTCAGAGCATGTAATGCTCAGCCACTCTCCCAATCTCCCAGTCATTTAAAGGCCTTCTAAACACAATATTCCATCCATGAGTAGACCATACCTCAGCCACTGTTTCTTCCGGATTGGTACACAAGGAAAACCGGTCTGGAAATAAGACCATCAGTGTCTCATTTCCATTCCAATTCTCCTTCCAGAATAGGATTTTAGTCCCATTTCCCACCTTGTAGACTATGTGTCTACTTAGATCAGGCCAAAAATTTCTTATTATTCTCCAAGCTGACACCCCATAAGTGCTATTCACAGTGCCGGAGACCCAATTTCCATTCAACCCATACTTGTTGACTATCACCTCCCTCCACAGGCCTTGTTCCTCAGTGTTGAACCTCCATAGCCATTTTGACAAAAGGCATCTATTTTGCAACCCCAAGTTTCTGATTCCAAGTCCACCGGATTGTTTATGTAACTGTGCAGTCTGCCATTTGACTAAATGTAAACCCTTCCCTTCTTTATTCTCTATCCACAAGAAATCTCTTCTCAGTTTATCAAGTCTTTCTTCCACTTTGGCAGGCATAGGAAATAAAGACATAACGTAAGTTGGAAGAGAGTCCAACACAGAGTTTATTAAAGTGACTCTCCCTCCCAAAAAGATATACTGAGCTTTCCAATTGGCCAATTTTTTCCGTCTTTTCAATTATGCCATCCCAAATTTCTTGCTCCTTATGTTTGTGCCCCAATGACATGCCCAAGTAAGTTGTGGGAAGCTGGTGAACTGCCTATCAGAAGCCCGATGTGTTTACTCGAGTATTAGTCTACTCACCATTTTTTTGCATATCTAACAGATGATGTGTAGATAAATATTTGAGTTATCCTCTGAACTTTGAATTATGACAGTATATTTTGGGTTTCAGGAAGCCACAGATCCTCGAGTCAAAGCTGTCTTAGATGGCCGTCAGCTAGCTTTGAAGGTAATTCATGTATTGTTAGTGAATATCCAATTTTGTAACTTTGTTCTTTCACTTTTTCTTGGCAGATATATGAATTTGGTTCTCTTTGTTATTGGTACTACAATGACATTAGGACTATAAAGAATTTAGTCAGGTCAATAACTACTGATGTCTTCTGGTTTTCAGATCAGTGCAAATTCAGTATATGGGTTTACTGGGGCTACTGTTGGTCAATTACCATGTTTAGAAATATCTTCAAGTGTTACTAGCTATGGTAATGCAATTATTACTAGCAATTTTATTACATGACACTGAACTATTGAGATTTTGTTGTATAGAAAGCCAATTCAAGTACTTGCCTTTTGAACTTGTTTGTTCTTCCTAGGTCGACAGATGATTGAGCACACAAAAAAGCTTGTAGAAGACAAGTTTACAGTACTCGGGGGCTATGAACACAGTGCTGAGGTACATTATCTGAAGTTTTTATAGATGTTATAGATTCCCAATTAATATCTTATGGGTGTTGTCAAGACTATCACTGGTTGGTTATCACTAGATTATTAACTTTATCAAAAAATTGTTCCTCTAATAGTGATTGTTTTGTGATGCCAGGTTATATATGGAGATACAGATTCCGTGATGGTGCAGTTTGGTGTGCCTACAGTGGAAGAGGCTATGAAATTGGGTAGAGAAGCTGCTGATTACATTAGCGGGACATTTATCAAAGTGCGTCCTAACCTTCAGTAGATTTAATTGTATCTAAACACCTTTTTGAAAAAAACCAGTAGCATCTAAACACTTCTTCAGATGATCACTTCAGTGCAGTTTCTTGTTCTTCGTTGACTATCATTTTCTCTTGAGACAAGTCTGAGCCTGCTTACATGCCACAACTACTGTTACCCATGAAGTATTTATATTCTCTAATCAGTTGGTCAGTTATTGCTATTTGATGATGCCCATTAGGTGGTTTTGGTCTTTCATGGTTATAGCATATTTGTGATTAGGGTATATATCATGAAGAGGAAGAAGTGAAAAAGCATCAGAAACGAGTAAACTTTCTGTGCTCGATCAGTTCAACTTCTTCTTGATAAGAAGTATTGATATACTTATTCCACTTGATGCAATTTTGTAAATTTATCATGGTTTATGGTATTCTAGTGAGGAAACTTGTTAACTTGTGAGATCCTTGCTAATAAAGAGAATCCTAAAATGTTTAAATATTGAGATGTGTTCTCAGCAGTGTACCGATGTTATTTTTTTATCTCTTCTACCAAAATTTATTTTTCATTTTTTCCTTCTGCTGGTGGTGGCATATTTGATTTTCAGCCAATAAAACTAGAATTTGAGAAGATTTATTACCCATATTTGCTGATTAGCAAGAAGAGATATGCTGGCCTTCTATGGACAAATCCGGACAAACATGACAAAATGGATGCTAAAGGTGAGCTCTGTCGAGGCCTATCCTTTTCATCTTCAGCATATTCTTGGAACTTCTCTCACCCTTCAATGTCAACCTTTAATTTTTTTCATAATATTATCCTTGAAAACTTAGCAAATCAAATGTGTTACTTCAAATTTAATTATTCTTACTTTATTCAAATTATTCATTTCTTAGGTGCATATTGTGTTTGATAAATTGATACAGTTCTACCATTTTTCACCAGGGATCGAAACTGTTCGGAGGGATAATTGTCTCTTAGTCAAGAACCTTGTAACCGAGTGTCTTTATAAAATACTAGTAGACAGAGATGTTCCTGGTGCTGTTCAATACGTCAAGAATACTATCTCAGATCTTCTTCTGAACCGCATGGATCTGTCTCTTTTAGTTATTACTAAGGTGAGAATACTCTTAACTCAGGCAAACGTGGGGCGTTTATTTCTTGCAACTTGTTTGAATATTTTGGAATTGTTAGTTTATGTGATTAGCATTTGCTAACTTCTGAGGGTTAATAGGGTCTGACAAAAACTGGAGATGATTATGAAGTAAAGACAGCACATGTTGAACTTGCAGAGCGAATGCGCAAGGTTGGTTAAACTCAATTTATTTGTATATTTTTTTAAAAACATTAGTGGATTCCTTCAAGAGGGGTTCAGTTACTTTTGTCCTTTTGTCTGTGAAGATCGATGTGTGGCATCTTGCACACAAGTATTTGCTGCTTGATATTTGTTCGATCAAGTTTTTGAGTTTCCCATCTAAATTATGTATTGAATTTGTTCCTTATTTCTGGTGGCAAGGCTGCTGTCATCCAAATTTTTGATGGTTTAATATTCAAGTACTCTAGATAAGGCTAGACCAGACATCACTATATTTAAGTTATCTTGTTGTCAGTAGCTCAACTTTTCTGAAGTTCTGTGCTGGTTTTTGTGCCATGGATTCCAGTATTCCTCATATTTGCTGTTTAATCATACGTACTAGCAGCCAACTGATCTAGTATGTAGAAGTTTCAAGCTGTTCATGAGTTATTTAACCAAATTCTCCAGTCCTATTTATATGACTTATACTGGTCAGCGGTCACTTAGGCATGAGGAAAGTTCAGTTCTGATGTTCATCTCGAAGAGTATCAGAAGTTATTTCAGTTCCTCTCCGTAGTCTACCTTATGATTCAGTGCAATTACTTGCTCCCCTAGTGAGCATCAACCTCCAATATAATCAAGTAAATCCAGCCTCTGCAGTTCTATATTCTTTAGACTTCTATGATCAAGATAAAGTTAGTTTTTCAACTTTTTGTGCCTTGAGGCAACTCATGCAAACCTAACCTGCTTGAACAGTTTATGACTGAAAAGTTGTGTGTATATTTTTACCTTTTTTTGATGAACTCTGCCTATAGGGTTATCCTAATTTTTGGTGTAAACAGACTTTGGGGAGGGGGAGTTGGGGATCTGGTAGAATTAATTGGCAATGTGTAAGTTTTTGCGTGAGAACAGGATCCTCCTATACTTTTGTTTGTAAAGTAACAGCTCAATAGTCTTTTTGGTTCTGAGCTTTACTGTTTATACAATGTATTGTTACCTTTCTCAAAAAAAGAAGAAAGGTTATCCTACTTTAGGAGACAAATCAAATAAAAATATTGTAATATTATCTTGTAGCAAAAAAACTTTAGCTTATTCTACTTGCTCTTCTACACTAGTTAAAATATGTGTTGGAAGATTAATAGCTCCATTATTTGCTTTTGTTACCCTATGAGCTATGTTAGAACATATGTTTGTCCTTCATTGGATTTGGATTAGGTGTTCAGACTCCTTTACATAGTATCCGAATCCGACTTGTAAGCCCTGTTTCACAATTGTTTCTCGTTAATATAATTGTGAAGAAATGAACGTTGGGGTTAGCTCAATACCAAAAGTTAGCTCATGAGGAGGAGGTCCGAAGGCCTATATAAGGAGACCACAACCTTATAGCTCACGAGGGGAGATTTCTCAAGACTATATAAAGAGACTGCAACCCTTATAACTCATGATAGGAGGATTTCTTGACTATTAGAAGGTTCATTGTACTCAGAAGGAAACAGAAAAGTGCACCCTCAAGGGTGTGGCCTAGGGGTCAATGAAGTGGGTTGAGAATCATGAGGAAATCATGTTTAAATCCCACAGGAGGCAAACACCCTATTCTTACCTCTGTCCTAGCCTTGTTGGACAGAGTTACGCGGTACCTTGTGGAATTAGAAGAGTGTGCATACTGGCCCAGACCTCACTCTTTATCGAAGAAAAGAAAAAGAGAAGCGAGTTTATTAGAATATATAGTTCCACTTGTCAAAAAGGTTGATCAGAATATAAAGCTACTAAAAGGCTCATACCTATCCTTTTGTTTTGTTGGCTTGCTTTCCTTTTCCCTCTTGTTAATTCTTTCCTGTAATGGTTTCATGTGATTTTATAAAATATAATTTGTTCAACCCAAAAACAAAAGAAGGTAAAAGGAACAGGTTGTCTAAAAGACATTCATTTTAAGGTACATTTTATTTAGTGTTGGTGTTTTGCTTGCTCTCTTGTAACATTGTATTCAAGTGGCAGAGTGAGCTGCCCATTTAACTATTGCAGAACTTGCAGAAACCACATTTCTGAGATTCTTATGGTTTTAGTGCATCATAAAAAATGAAATTGATGAAAACCTTTCTTTTGAATGACAGAGAGATGCTGCTACAGCACCTAGCATTGGTGATAGAGTACCTTACGTAATAATTAAAGCTGCAAAAGGTGCCAAGGTAATCGTCCAACTGATTTAGTATGTGATTATAATCTCCACATTTTGTGTGCTTGTGTCAAATCATGGTTATATCATGACAAGCAGGCATATGAAAAGTCAGAAGACCCTATATATGTGTTAGAGAACAACATACCTATAGATCCTCAATACTATCTTGAAAATCAAATTAGTAAGGTCAGTATGGCTCGATTTTTTCATTTTATTAACATGCTCATTCTAACTTTTTTTAACGGAAGTGTTTTATATCAGCCACTTCTGAGGATTTTTGAGCCAATACTGAAGAATGCAAGTAAAGAGCTTCTTCATGGAGATCACACAAGATCCATCGCAGTTCCGACCCCTTCAAACAGTGGTATTATGAGATTTGCCAAGAAGCAACTCACTTGCATTGGATGCAAAACACCACTCAGGTGCTCTATTGTCTTTCTTGTCCCTATATGTTTTACAAGATAAGATTCTGTTTCATTTCTAAGGAGAATCCCTCCTTCCTCTCAACATTCTCCTTGACTTGTGAGTTACTGACATAGGATTTGTACTTCCAACCTAGGAGCACTAGTGTACCTTCTCTAAGCTGTATATTTGGTTGTTAATTTTAAGTTTCTGTTGAAATCGTAATTTATCTTGGAAGAGCCATTGTAGGAGCTATACTTGAATTTCATGCTTTGTCACTGACATGAATAGTAAGTAGGAATGTTGAGATAAAAGACTACCTTAGAGTTTGGCAGCAGTTAATATGTTTCAAAATGGATATGATGCCATTTTCTATAAAAGCTTGTTGTTGATGGGCCTTTTTTTACCAATGTTTATTACACCTCCAAATCAATGAACCTGCTTTATGAAAATGATCATTTGTCCCAATTTATCTTTTTTTTTTTTATTTCTTGGGCAAAAAAAGGTTAAAGGTGAAGTGGACCTAGGAGATCATAGAAGTATGAAGGCTCCCACAAGCTTGCTAACAATTTTGCTTCTCTCTGTCTCTGTTTGTGTATCTCTCTTTGACAAGAGATGATAAGCGGATGTATTGCTTGCTTCTTTCTTGAAAGAAGCTATAGTAAAGGTTGCAGAACAGCTTATTAACTTCTTTGCTCCTTCATCCAGTGGCTCTGATCGAACAATCTGCAAGCACTGCAAAGGAAGAGAGGCCGAACTTTATTGCAGATCCGTGGCTAATGGTATGCTAGGAATTCATCTCATTCTCTTTTGTGTATCTTAATTTCGTAAGGAGATGATGTGGCATATCTATTTAGATGATGTCTAGGGAAGGACTGAGAGCTATGAACTCCTTGAACGTTGCTTGCTAATTGTTTATAACTGTATTAAATGCAGTGGCTGAACTGGAGAATCTTTTTGGGAAGCTATGGACACAATGCCAAGAATGCCAAGGCTCTCTCCATCAGGATGTCCTATGCACTAGGTTCGAGTTGCTTTCTACTTTTACTGATAGATGTGTCGCTATTGCTAGTTATTGCTCTCATTGCTTCTCTCCCCCTTCATTCTTCTAAATGATCCTGATTTTGACCAGTCGAGACTGCCCAATCTTTTATCGGAGGAAGAAGGCTCAGAAAGACATGGCTGAAGCTAAAACTCAATTAGATCGGTGGAACTTTTAAATTTCAATGCCCGAAGTCCTCATTGCTGCAAGTCCAACCTGCCATTTTGCCAGGTATCGTAATTCTCTTATCTCTGGTGTGGAAGCAGCATAAAGTTTGGAAATGAACTGAATAACTGAGACTACTATGAAGAGGTACCACAAGTGCCTTAGAGAAGATGTCGCGATTGTTCATGAGGTAGCAATGTGAGGCTTCCTCAAATCCAAGAACCACTAATATACACGAAAACTGTCTGCCTCGATGAGTTTAAACTTCCAATCGTTTGCTAGATCGAATTCGGACAAACTTTCGTAGCTTCTAGCCAATTGAGGTGACTGTAAGTGTAGACTTGTATTGATTTAGAGATGTTCATGAGATTTAGATGACTGGGGATAGCTTTTCGTGATGTATAATATTGTATTCTGTGTACAGTCATGGCTGGAGGAATGTAATGTTTTGAGTTCCCTTTTCCTTGTACCAATTGAGTGCAACTTCTAATTAAACGAGTGTTTCATCATAGATTTTGGATCAGATTTTGAAAGTGATTTCAAATATCTGTTTGAGCATAAAATTTGATTAGATTTTGAAAATGTATCTTCAAAATGATTTCAAGATACCCAAAATTGGCTGACCAATTTCTGAGAGAATTTTTTCCTCCTTACACAATTTTCATTTTTCATTTTTTTCAAATCAAATTTTCTAAGTTTTAATTTAAAATGTATGATCAAATAGTAAATTCTTGGCTAAGTAGTACATATAGGTAAGGCTTATTTCCTATCTTCTTCTAGCATAAATAAATTGACTCATAGTTTATACTCTATTGTTTTATGTATGTGAGATTGTAAAATGGTAATCAAATATCATACCTGATATGATTATTAATTTAATAAAAAGCTATAAAAAATGATACTAATTATGCTTAGTTTTAATACGTAAATAACTCTCTTTGTTAATGAGCAACCAAACAACCTATTTTATGTATAAGTGAAACTATATACTCCGTTTCGTGTTATGTGACATTTTTTTTAGTTCATTCCAAAAAAAATGTCACATATAATTGGAGATAATTTAACTTCAAATTTCTCCTTTTACTCTTACCGAAATGATTTACAACATACAAATATTTAATGATTGTTTTAAAATACAAGTTTCAATTTTTTTTTTTTTTAAACACCATGTCAAGTCCAATGGTGTCACATAAAATAGAATGGAAGGAATATTATTTTCTACATGTATTAATTATTGCATCTTTTATTTTATATAAAATAAAACATAAATTCACTATTTCATAATTTATACATATATTAATACATCAATAATTTATTTCTTATCTATTAACAATCAATCTAAAAGTGATCAAGTGGTATAGTTGACTTACTGAATACTGACCACAGTATATGCCTTTTAAACGTCAGTAAAAAAAATAAAAATCTAGCAATATACTTCCTTGTTATGTTGTGTTTTCCGAAATGTAATTTAATTAATTTTTAAATAAAATATTTTAGATATTCAAAAATTATACGAAAAGAATATCATAAAATATTAATTAAAGTTTTTACAGTTTAACTCTAAAGAAAATTGTGACAATTAAAAGTGGACGAAAATATTAATATGAAGTCAGAGCAGCCACGTGACCACCAATTTATTTAGTTATCAAAGACAAATCAAATGCTGTGAATGAAATGCTTCTTTTACTCTGATGGCAACAGCAAGATGCCTGTCTGCTCAGTATACTAATTCATTTTATTTTTTTTAAAAAAAAATAATGTATCCTCTGACCAAAAAGCCCTTTTCACTTTTCATTTAAATTGGCTGCTACATGACCATCTCTATTGCATTGATACAAAAGTTACTCCCTCCGTTTCACAAAGAATGACCTAGTTTGATTTGACATGAAGTTTAAGAAAATAAACAAGACTTTTAAATCTTATGGTCCTAAATTAAAGTTATGTCAAATGTATAAAATTATTTTTTAATCTTGTGGCCTTAAACATGTCACGTGGAAAGTTAAATTAAAATGTTACCAAAAAAAAGAAAAAAGTCATTCTTTTTTAAACAGATTAAAAAGGGAAATAGATCATTCTTTTTAAAACGGGGAGTATATATGTATGTACAGTACTACCAAATCAATTAAAAACCTCCACGTCTCTTCTTCTTGTAAATAAAATGATAAGTAGGGGTAGTTAATGCATCAATATTAAATAACTTTTTACTCCTCCGCACTCCACACGTGTCCATTATTGTTCACTATTTTTTAGGCAAACTATTTTAACACTTTTGCATTATTTTAAGGGATAAGAGTTTGAAAAATATCTCAATTTTGGTCGGATTTGTTGTTGCGATTCTAAACTTTCATGAGGACCTTCTACCTTCCTAAACTATTTAATAATGTATTTTAAACATATTTATTTGCCCACATGGACATAAAAAATAATGTAAAATTATAAATAGTAATGTGTCCACGTGGGCACATATATACCTTTAAAATACACTATTAAATAGTTCAGGGGATAAAAAATACGGTATTAAATAGTCTAGGGAGGTAATAGGTCCTTATGAAAGTTTAGTATCACAACAACAAATTCGACCAAAGTTAGAGTATTTTTCAGTCCCTTATTTTAAACTAATACTTCATTCGTTTTCAATTTATGTTACACTTTTCAAATTTCGAGATTTAAAAAAGTCTTATTATTAACAGTAATTACCAATTTTTGAGACTTATAGTACTTTTGCGTAGTTTACAGATATATAAATTTCATTTCAAAACAATTGAAGATTCCACTTGCAAATTTTCGATTAAACCTAAATTGTTTGACTCTTAAAAAATAAAAAATGTTACATAAATTGAAACAAACGAAATATTGTTTAAATTTTCTTACTTTGATCATACATATGTTAAAACAAAATAGATGAAACAAAAGATTATCCATCGTCACGCCTCTTTGTAATCTAAAATCGAAATATTAGGGAAGAAATTCATCCAAAACTAAGCAAAAGAGAAAGAGGAAGAAGACTATTGGAAGTACCACTAATTCTCAGGAAGAGGAAAAAATCATTTAAAATTAAAATTAGTTGTTCATTTACTAAATTAAAAAAATATTAAATAATTTTTTTAAAGATTTTTCCCTGATTGAATACTATTGGAAGTACACCTTGTTAGAGAATATATATTACTATATATATATATTAGAAGAGTCTAGGATTTACTACCATTGTTCCAATTAAATCATTACAAATGTCCAATACTTACTATATAAAATATATAAGTGGGCCCCACCTCCTTCCACTTAAATAATAATTTTCAACCTTATCTTGGTAAAAGTTGAATTTATTATCCTTTTCATTTAATTTTATATGATATTATTTTTTCCTATAAAATCATAATTAGAACAAACAGAGTAATAAATATTTTTTTCAAAATTATGTTAAAAAAAAGTACTACAAATCACAATAGCTAACAATTTAAAATATTTTTAAAATCATATAAAAATTTCAATAACTTCTCAAATTCCATAATATAACACTTAAATACTACATATTATATATTAATTATACTATACTATAAATGACTTAAATACTCCATATTATCTATTACAATAATTAACAATTATTTGACACTTTAAATTCTATCAATGCCATATAAATTAGGATAAAAAACCTAACATATAATATTTAAATATATTTAAAAATACTATAAGTAATACTATACATTACAATAATTAACAGCTTCATTATTTAAAACTTATATACAAAATTTAATTGACTCTCTAAATTCTATTGGTACCACATAAAATGGATTATATGATAAACATATATTGTTTGAAATTGACGAAAAAGAAACAATAAATTACAATAATTAATAAAAAAAATTGTTGACGAAATTGACGAAAAACAAATTATAAATTACAATAATTAACAAAATAAATCTCTCGACTCCAACAAATCTATCAATTAATGCCACATAAATTGGGACATGGCAAATAACATATATTATTAAAAAATTAGGTTCAAAATGTACTATAAAATACAATAATTAACAACTTAATATATTAAAGAGACATATAAAAAATGGTTAATATTTGAAATTCTGCGTGTGCCACATAAATTAGAACAAACAGAGTAATAAATATTTTTTTCAAAATTATGTTAAAAAAAAGTACTACAAATCACAATAGCTAACAATTTAAAATATTTTTAAAATCATATAAAAATTTCAATAACTTCTCAAATTCCATAATATAACACTTAAATACTACATATTATATATTAATTACTATACTATAAATGACTTAAATACTCCATATTATCTATTACAATAATTAACAATTATTTGACACTTTAAATTCTATCAATGCCATATAAATTAGGATAAAAAACCTAACATATAATATTTAAATATATTTAAAAATAATATAAGTAATACTATACATTACAATAATTAACAGCTTAATTATTTAAAACTTATATAAAAAATTTAATTGACTCTCTAAATTCTATTGGTACCACATAAAATGGATTATATGATAAACATATATTGTTTGAAATTGACGAAAAAGAAACTATAAATTACAATAATTAACAAAATAAATCTCTCGACTCCAACAAATCTATCAATTAATGCCACATAAATTGGGACATGGCAAATAACATATATTATTAAAAAATTAGGTTCAAAATGTACTATAAAATACAATAATTAACAACTTAATATATTAAAGAGACATATAAAAAATGGTTAATATTTGAAATTCTGCATGTGCCACATAAATTAGAACAAATAGAGTAATAAATATTATTTTCAAAATTATGTTAAAAAAAAGTACTACAAATCACAATAGCTAACAATTTAAAATATTTTTAAAATCATATAAAAATTTCAATAACTTCTCAAATTCCATAATATAACACTTAAATACTACATATTATATATTAATTATACTATACTATAAATGACTTAAATACTCCATATTATCTATTACAATAATTAACAATTATTTGACACTTTAAATTCTATCAATGCCATATAAATTAGGATAAAAAACCTAACATATAATATTTAAATATATTTAAAAATAATATAAGTAATACTATACATTACAATAATTAACAGCTTAATTATTTAAAACTTATATAAAAAATTTAATTGACTCTCTAAATTCTATTGGTACCACATAAAATGGATTATATGATAAACATATATTGTTTGAAATTGACGAAAAAGAAACTATAAATTACAATAATTAACAAAATAAATCTCTCGACTCCAACAAATCTATCAATTAATGCCACATAAATTGGGACATGGCAAATAACATATATTATTAAAAAATTAGGTTCAAAATGTACTATAAAATACAATAATTAACAACTTAATATATTAAAGAGACATAAAAAAGGGTTAATATTTTAAATTCTGCATGTGCCACATAAATTAGAACAAATAGAGTAATAAATATTATTTTCAAAATTATGTTAAAAAAAGTACTACAAATCACAATAGCTAACAATTTAAAATATTTTTAAAATCATATAAAAATTTCAATAACTTCTCAAATTCCATAATATAACACTTAAATACTACATATTATATATTAATTACTATACTATAAATGACTTAAATACTCCATATTATCTATTACAATAATTAACAATTATTTGACACTTTAAATTCTATCAATGCCATATAAATTAGGATAAAAAACCTAACATATAATATTTAAATATATTTAAAAATAATATAAGTAATACTATACATTACAATAATTAACAGCTTAATTATTTAAAACTTATATACAAAATTTAATTGACTCTCTAAATTCTATTGGTACCACATAAAATGCATTATATGATAAACATTTATTGTTTGAAATTGACGAAAAAGAAACTATAAATTACAATAATTAACAAAATAAATCTCTCGACTCCAACAAATCTATCAATTAATGCCACATAAATTGGGACATGGCAAATAACATATATTATTAAAAAATTAGGTTCAAAATGTACTATAAAATACAATAATTAACAACTTAATATATTAAAGAGACATATAAAAAAGGGTTAATATTTGAAATTCTGCATCTGCCACATAAATTAGAATAAAGAGAGTAATAAATATTATTTTCAAAATTATGTTAAAAAAAAGTACTACAAATCACAATAGCTAACAATTTAAAATATTTTTAAAATCATATAAAAATTTCAATAACTTCTCAAATTCCATAATATGACATAAATAAAAATAAAAATATATATATATATTGGGCCCCGTGCTGGCACGGGGTCCTATATCTAGTATATAAAGAATCTTTTGTGATTTCTGTTATTTTTACACTTTATTTGGATGGTTATTATGACCAGTTGTATTGTATTCGATTGTTAGTTTACAATGTTTGTTTCGTTTGTTATTTATTTATTTTATTGTTTCATTTAAATTTATTGATAGATATTGATGAAAAGACTCATTTTATGTAGCGATTAATTTGGTGTGATCGTGTCATTGTCTTAATATTTTCTTCTTTATTTATTATTTAATAATCATATTTTATCTTCTTTTCTATCTTTTCATACTAACTCTATCCCGTACTCTACTTTCTTTTGTAGGTTTATCATTTAAATTATGGATGAGTGACATTACGTAACAACAGAGAACGATACAATCTATCCAAACATTGTATTCATTAAGACAATACAGTATTATACAATACATTATGAAACAATAGGTAACAATCATCCAAACAAAGTGTTAGTTTAATATCGAATACAATTTTTGAGGTGCATTTTCATTTTCTGCTATGTAATTTTTATTTATTTTTAACGTTTGATATAGTTATTGCTATTGTAGTTTTTGAGATTTGACATTCATAATTTGTTGAACATTTAACAGAGATTCAAAAATATTTATTTTAATTAATTTAGAGGATCAAATCTACTTAAGAATATATTTAAGATATTTACTTTTGTCACTTTCTTAAAAGTATGTGATTCTTTTATAAAATTAAACAATCAGCAGCAATCAAGTACGTGCATGTCCTGGACTCCAATTAGAGAAATTCAATTAGTTTACGTAAATATTATTAATAATTTCTTAATATGTATGATAACGTAATCACTTTTTCTAATACTTAATAAGTATGTGAAAAAATATTATCTCAAAATTATTTATATATAATCAAATAAAATACTATCGGATCAGATGGAATGAGGGTAGGTTTCAAGGATAGCGATGGCTGAAAGGGCCAAAGAGCGGAGGAAAATGAGACAATAAACTTGAAATACTAACTATAAAACTTTGTTTCCCTATACTTCAGAAGTCATTTAATTTTCTTTATTTTATAAGGATCTTGTTTAAATAATATTTTGACTAATCAAACACGAAAATATAAAAAATAGTTTCCTCTAAACCTAACACACACCCTCATTGGTGTGAGGGTAGGTGAGGTATATTTTTTTATATTTTTTTTTGGCTTGGCACCAATTTATATATAACTATATATGTACGTAGGGTCATAAACTTTTATAACATGTGATAACTGTCTCTAACATATTACTCCTACAAATTGCAATAATGGATCTATAAATTCACACATCTACATGCAAATTAAAGTCAAGTAGAAGACACTTTTTTATGTTAGAAAAAAAGAGGTGATTATTGTTAATTAACAAATATTTTTATCCTTCAGGATAACTCAGTTGGTTTGGAGGGTTGATCCGGGATCGATCCTCTCTCAATGCTTTCTGAATCGAGATTGTCGCATAGAGCTTGTCTAGTGCGGTTTACATCTTTTATATGATTTGCAGGCTATTACACAGTGAAAAATTTACCCAGTATGCATAAAATGCTCACCCAAAAATAAAAATTGTAACTGCTGCGAGTTATCCTGGAATACCAACAAAAAAGTGTAATAATGTTGGATATGATACTAAATAGGACATAATTTCTAATAAAAAGTTGTGAAGGTTGAGAGTTAAAGATATAAGATTAGAAAGTAATCGGTAGTTGTTTAGTTTTCCTTATAATCAATATTGTTATCATTACTTACATAATATTTTATTTTTTTTAATTTTATTATTACTTTTTTTTCTCCGTTTATCATGATGTTACTACTATTTCTCTATTATATTTAGCATAACTATTTCAATACTTTATTTTTCTTTCCATATGAATTTTATTATCTTTTTCGCTTGTTGAATATAACTTCTTTACTTTCATTTCATAAAATAAAATAAGAATAAAGACGTAAGACTACATACATGGTACCTTTTCAAAGTTTTTGATTTTTTTATTTTCACAAAATAAAAATAAAAATAAAAATTACATATATATTATATTTCTTAGATTTTATTTATGAAATTGTACTTTATTGTTGGTTGTTAACAATGTCCCACAAGTCCTCTTGTTCGAGTGATTTAATGAATGATTTTTTAATATATTACCTACTTTTACTAGCAAGTGAAGTAGGGAACACATATTTGAAAATTCCAATTTAATATACAACTTAATATTTTCTCTCTCCTCCATAATTTCTTTAATAGTTTCTAATAATTTACTAGAATTATGGATATCATAAACCTTGATCACTTTTTTTGCTTTGCCTTTTTATTTCATAATAATTTCCTTGTTGTAGTTGGGACATTCACACACACCTAACGGTCAAAGTTTTGTACACGTCTTCACTTCTAGATTATGTGGGTGATATGTATTTTTTATTTTACACCATAATTAAGAAATTTATTTTATATTTTATGAATATTTTATATTTTATTTCGTGATTATTTGATGAACATTTTCTATTTTATACAGTGATTAAGAAATCATTAATATATTGATTAATTTTATTTTTTCTCCCTTCGTTCATTTTAAATTAGCCTATTGAAAAAAAGAATTTTTTGGATTTTTGAAATGTGGTTAAACTTCCAAACGTCATATAAATTGTAGGGTAAAATGGAAAAAAAATTAATTAATATAATTCTGATTCAATAAGTGATCAAGTAATACGAGACAAATATTTCCAGTAAAATGCTCATCTAATATGGGGTGGCGGAAATAAATACTTCATTAATAAGTTCCATTAAGCACATGTATATTCCAATTAAATAAGGTATATTTTTCTCCTCCCTAACATTTACTTTTTCTTTTTTGAGAAATTTATATCGTGCTTAAATTAGGTTTAGAAAGTAATACTCCTAACTGTCTTTATTCATACACTAATCAATATACTTTTTGGTATAAGTTTTACGATAATAATATACCTCGTACAATTTCATAAATGAGGTATAAAGATAGTAAAACGTACACAATGTTATTCATACGGTATAAAAACAGAGAAATTATTTTCGATAGTATTGAAAACAATTTAAAAAGGAGTGTGAAAATGGAAACAGTAACAATACTGAAATCAAGCATTGCGGAAAGTAGTATACTAGAAAAGAACATTAACAACAATGAACTATTGCGATAATTGAAACACAAAAAAATTATGAAAATAATACTCCCTCTGTCTCAATTTATGTGACTTACTTTTCTTTTTAATCGGTCCCAAAAAAGAATGACACATTTCTATATTAAGTTACAATTTAACTATAAAATGTCTATTTTACCCTTAATGAAATGATTTACAGCCACACAAATTTCTATCATTCATTTTGGATCACAAGTTTTAAAAGTCTTTTTTTTTTCTTAAACTCCGTGTCGAATCAAATTACCTCACATAAAATGAAACGGAGAGAGTACTAATATTATTGATGATAGAGTAGGTACACCGATACACCTACTTATTATACCTGAAAAAAGTGTAAGAGCTATAAATTACTTCGCACTAAAATGAATATGCACAATGTCATGTTTATCATTTTTGAAAAATTCATTATTAGGTATTATAGCTTAAATTTTGATGTAATATCTTTTTAAATTTTGACAAGTAAGCTTATTACAACTTGTTTTTTTTTAATTAAAAAAGAGAAGACTATTAAAAGAAAAAAAGAAATATTCAGAAGCAATTTTGTTTGGATACAGACTTTACTCGAAAATAATTAAATTTTTGAGGTCTGAAAATAGGCATTATTCCACTTGAATACTTTTCAAACCTACTTTTCAACTTTAAATTCTCTATTTCAACTCTTCGTTAAATAATGAATAAATTATAAAAACAAATATAAATTTGTAACTAATATTCATCATTTGTAAATACTATCTATATAAAAGTCCGACTATATTCCAATTTACACTAAAAAATCTTACATTATGACTTATGAGTACCACATTCCTTAATCAAGGCGTCCTACTAGGGGGTCCATTATTTAGATTAGACTGAATAATCAAATCAAATCGAACTGAATTCTAATTTAATTTGGTTTTTTGGTTTGGTCTTTTTGTTTTATAATTTACTTTGTTTGATTTTTTGGTTTGATTTCGAATTTAGAAAAATAAAAATCGAAAAGAGATTATCAAATTACAAATATAATTTTGATTATGTTTATAATTCTTGACATAATTGAATAACCAAATCGAAAAAAATCAAACTGAAAAGAGAAAAATCAAACAAAATCATATTTATTTTGGTTCGGATTGCATTACACTTTTTCAAAATCAAGCACCAAAAAATCCAAACTGAATAGTAGAAAACCGAACCGAAAAAACCAAATGCACACCTATTAAGAAAGCAAACCAAATCATTTTAAAAGTGGACACGTAATTAGGGACAATTATAAAAGAAAAAGTGAACAAGTAATTAGGGATAAAGGGAGTAATTATTACTCTCTTTGTCCCTAATTACTTGTCCACTTTTGAATTGACACATCTATTAAGAAAGCAATTATTAACATAGTGAGTTCACCATTTTACCCCTATTAATTATGAAGTAGATGAATTAAAAATTTAAGATTTTCAAGAAATTGTATCTTTTTAAAAGTAATTAATTGAGGATATAATAGGTAAAATTATTTTGTCATTTCTTGATTTGTTAAAATGGATAAGTAATTAGGGACAACTATAAATTGCAAAGTAGACAAGTAATTAAGGATAGAGGGAGTATCACTTATATCACTACTTCTTACTCCCTCGGTTCCAATTTAAATGATACTTTTTGTTTTTCGAAAGTCGACAATTTAAGTTTGACCGAAAATTTGCGCCACAAAATCTTTAGTTTTTTTGAAATAAAATTTATATATTTATAAACTACGTAAAAAATACTATAAGCCACGATAATTGATTTACATTAAAAAATAAACTTTCAAATCTCGAAATCCAAAAAATGTCCCATAAAATAAAATAAGAGAGTATATATTTTTTAAATCTATAAATTTATATTCAAAAAATTAAAAATTTCATATCCCAAACATTAGTTTATGAATGAACGTGAAATAAATAAATAAATAATAGTAATAATAATAGAGTTGTCTTCCTCAATAAAAGCACCAAGAAAAATCGCTACTATAAAAGCACAGTTCCGTCTGTGTAAGTAAGCTGCACTTTTCTACAAATCGGAGCAGCCAGTTGGCGCTCGGAGCATCACCGTAGCTCCGCCGTACGCCTCACCGTAGCTCAGCCACTTTCCGCCTTCTACACGGCGGCGACAAGATTTCCGGCGAAATTACAGAAAGTTGCAGGTACTCCATTAAAAGTGGAATCACTTTAAGCAAAAATATAGGATCTACTGATCAGTGTATAAAGGTAAGTGCTTTTCCTTTTTCTTCCATAAAGCAAAAAATCTCCAGTTTTTTTTATTTTTTATTTTATTTTTAAATTGTTAATTTTTCTTTCTTACTTAATTAATCTCCTTTTGGGAAATCGTGAAATTAATAACTCCATGTTCCAAGGCATTTTTCGTTTTTTTGAGAGTGAAAGTTTAAGGCACAAAATGAAATTTATATATTTGTAAATTAGGTAAAAAGTGTTGTATGTCGCAATAATTAATAATTCAAAATACTTAAAAAGATCTAATAAAAAAATTTACGATAAAAAATAAATTTGTTTGAATATTGAAATTCGAAAAGTACCATATAAAATAGAACGGATGGAGTATTTGAAATTCATTGTGATATTTGGACTATTATCTTGGGATTTGAGATGTGTGCTATTGATTCCTCTTAGCCTTCTGAAAAATTCATTTTTCTCGAAATTTTAGTAGCTTAATTGATGAATTTCTCTTTTACGTAATTTGATTTGATTGGTTAACTATCTAAATTTTCGAACTTATCCACGAGTGTTTGATTTCCTATTAGTAATATCGTCTTTATTTTCCCTCCCGAAAAAAAAAGATCTACTTTTCTATGTTACTCTTTTTTAATTATTTCTTTTTACAAAATAAATTATAATTAAATTTGCTGATCTGGCTAAAAGACAATAATTATATAATTATTTCGTTTTGTTTGACCAAGGTGTATATAGAAGTATTTTCATGTCATTATACATTTGTTTTAACTTTTAGTGACTATTGTCCACACAAAGATTTGTACGTAAGAGTTGTCTATTTCAACTTTTAACTAGGCAACCAAATACCCAAGAAAGTCTCATATATTATTTTCTTTGAAACATAAAATTACTTTATCACAAAAAAAAAAAAAAAAAAACTTTGTTTGGAATGAAGAGTAAAAAAGTGGTCCTAGTGAATTGTTCAACGTCGATGGGTATAGGATTTTTATTTTAAAAAAAAATAGCACATTTCGGAGAATTTGATGTGAGTGTAATTATATTTTTGAAGAGTTCGAACAACATAAGTGAATAGTTAATAAGTTGGTAGGTGAATGAACCACTAGATCGATCTCATATTCAAATTTTAGTGTAAACAAAAATACGACTAGTTGATTTATTTTCATTTGCTTAGGATATTGGTGGGTTGAGATTAAAGTTATTTGATACGTATTCGATTAAGAAATATCAATAGATATTTGGTGAAATAATTGAAGTATGCCACTTAATTTCATAAGTGAAGTTAAAAGCAAATAAAATGTAACACGAATTTTATTTATGTGCAGATAAAAAGAATGTTTTCAAAAGAATCGTAATAAAATGGAGAGTGGTCCATAACATTAATAGAAATCGTTGCTTTATAATTAATGATTATGGGTACAAAATTTATACATTACACCACAATAGTAACGTAATGATGATAGAATCCAAGGGATCTTTTAATGTCATTCTTTATAGAAAAAAAAGTTGTTGGCATCACGTGACATCTGTGTCAACTCACGTGGCATCCTCTGCACCAAGTTTTTTATTTTCTTTTCCATTTTTAAAGTATTCCCTCCGTCCGTCGACAATAGTTGTCTATTATACTAAAAATAGTTATCCAACAATACTTGTTTAATTTAGAATATCAAGTGATAATTTATCTTTTGTTGTCTATTTTACCCTTGCTATTAAATATTATTTATCATTTAACACATTCATTTTTCAAAGCATTAAATTTAATAAAGTCAAAGGATAATATAGTAATGTTACCCCTATTATTTATTATTTTTTAATGGGTGTGTCAAGTCAATAGCAGAAAACTATTGTTGTAAAAAGGGAGAGGGAGTATCTTTGTTGATTTATGATGATGAACATTGTTACTTAAAAAATACATAGTTACTCTAGATATTTCATTAAGCTCATCACAAAAAAAAAGTAAAAAAATTAGATTAATCACAATTTCTTACAGCTGTTCTGCAACTTTATATGATCTCTGACAATTTTATGTTAATTTATATTTGGGATAAGGGTTTGAAAAATATCTCAACTTTGGTCGGATTTGCTGTTGCGATACTAAACTTTCACGAGGACCTATTACCTTCCTAGACTATTTAATACCGTATTTTAAACATATATATGTGCCCACGTTGACATCA
>NW_006238934.1:3650788-3670028 GCF_000226075.1 Solanum tuberosum | reverse complement strand
GTATTAAATAGTCTAGGGAGGTAATAGGTCCTTATGAAAGTTTAGTATCGCAACATCAAATCCGACCAAAGTTGAAGTACTTTTCAGACCCTTATCCCTTTATATTTCGTTTGTTTTGTTTTTATATTACATTTTTTCTAATAATTGGATTCTGCCAATTTATAAGTGTACTTCAGAAAGGAGAACCCCTTTAATTGAAACATTACTTTATAACAAATTATTAATAGAAATATTGTTGTTATGCACTGCTATGGGTTAAATATTAAGTTTTCTTCTTAACTTTCTTATTTGCTATGTTGCTCGGACTCTCTCAAAAATGATGTCAGACTCGTCGTGGATCCTTTATAAATTCGCTACTTTTGAGGATCCGACATGCACATGTTGGATACTTTTAAGAGTCCGAGTTGCTTAACTTATATGCATTCAGAGCTATACTAGTATGAAGTATCAGTCAACTATAGCGTAAATTTGATGCGATTCTAAAATGCTTTGTGACATATGCTCATAGAATGAATAATAAACATACATTTGTGTAAGAAAAGAACTCATGCTAGTTACTTATTTTAACAATTATATATGTAACATAGCCGTAGTCGTACTCAAGTATCCTTGCAATGGGAATCCACTTTTGAGATGGAGAGAATTCCGGGATGCTTATGCTCTTTTCAGGGTTAATCTGAGTTTTTTTTTTCTTTTGAATTTCGTGCAGAGCCATGGATAACAGTGTGCAAGAGAGGCTACTTGATTCACAAATAGAAAAAGTTGATGAAAACTTAAAAGAGAGGATCTACGACGAGACTAAGAAGATATGGAGAGTTGCATTACCCGGAATACTGTCAAGAGTAGCTTCATTTGGAAGTATAGTGGTCACACAATCATTCATCGGACACATTAGTGAATTAGATCTCGCTGCTTATGCACTTGTACAAACTCTCACTGTGCGATTCGTCAATGGTATACTGGTAAGTTTGCTCCTGTTATCTTTGTTAACATGTACCATGTTCGTCATATCTCATGTGCTTGTTCACGTTGTTGGTTGAAGAAGTAATGCACTACATTGTATGAATGCAAACATTGTAATATAATGTAGAGAAAGAGTAAGAGAAGCGTATGTGATGATTACGCAAACAATGTAAGGATTATCCGATGTGTTGAGACATAATATAATAATGTATGCTCTGTCTAACAGTTTTGTTTTTTAGATGAGATAGTCACATAATTCAAGATGATATTAGAGCCAGGAGAAGTCCTAGTTTTGAATATTCTCATGGCCACCCAAAAAGCAAAAGAACATTTCTCATGTATTTGGCCCAAGAAAAAAAATTAGGTCTATACATGATGGGGGCGTGTTGAGGCATGATATAATTAGGTGTGCTCTGTCTAATGGCTTAAGTTTTTAGACGATATGATCACACAATTCGAGAAGTTGGAGTCCATAGAGAATTCGAGACTTGTCATGTGCTAGTTTATTTAGTTAGTTTTTCCATTTGCTTAACTTTTGTGTTTATTTTGGTAGATTGGAATGTCAAGCGCCACTGAAACTCTTTGTGGGCAATCATATGGAGCAGGACAGTATCATATGATGGGAATCTACTTGCAAAGATCATGGATTGTTGGTTTGATTACATTGACAGTATTGCTTCCGTTTTTCGTCTTAGCCACTCCAATCTTTAAGCTACTCGGTGAGAATGGATCAATCGCGGATGCTGCTGGATACGTTTCCTACTGGTTCATTCCCTTCATCTACAACTTTGTATTTAGCTTGACGATCCAGATGTACCTTCAAGCACAACAAAAGAACATGATTATAGCATGGCTATCTGTAATACAATTTGTGATCCACATTCCGTTGTCTTGGCTACTGGTTATCCAGCTAAATTATGGAGTTCCTGGTGCCATGATAGCGTTGAGCATATCCTCCTGGTTCGTAGTAGTCGGGGAGTTTGTATACATCTTAGGAGGTTGGTGTCCTAACACATGGAATGGATTCTCCTTAGCAGCACTGAAAGATGTACTACCCGTCATGAAGCTCTCAATATCCTCTGGTGTCATGGTTTGGTAAAATCCTTTTCCTTAACATTTTCTTCTCAACCATGATTTTATCATCAGTCTCATCGAATTTGAACCCCACGAAACACGTTTTATAATCTGAATTAGCTTCATATCCGAGGGGTTAATCGATTCTTGCTTTTGGTTGTTTTCACAGCTTAGAGCTATGGTACAATGCTGTTCTAGTCCTGCTGGCAGGATATATGAAGAATGCAGAGGTTGCTATATCTGCCTTCTCTATTTGGTGAGTGCTTGCTTGCTTTTTTCTTTACGTCATTTTGTTTTTCGTACAATGAACATACTGATCAGTATAAGTAATTTTGCAGCCTCAATATCAATGGATGGGAGTTTATGATAAGTCTCGGCTTCCTTGGAGCTGCTTGGTACGCGACTCTTTCCCTATGAATCATCGACATCTCATTCCATCTAGTGTTGTATCCATTGCCAACTTAAGACTTTTTTTTCCTTCGTTGTTTCCTTGACAGTGTCCGGATTGCAAATGAACTCGGGAAAGGAGATGCTAAGGCTGTAAAATTCTCCATTAAAGTCTTAGTGAGCACTTCACTTATTATCGGACTGTTCTTCTGGGCTGTGTGCTTGATCTTTGGCAGAAATCTCGGATACTTATTCAGTGATGAGAAGGCGGTCACTGACAGCGTGGCTGACCTTTCTACTTTACTCGCTTTCTCGATTTTGCTCAATAGCATTTACCCTGTACTCTCAGGTAAGTGACAAGTTGAAAATTTTACTAAACATGTTCAAAATGTTATAGATAATGTACAATAGTCGAGGTGCCCGCAAGCTGACTCGAACACATGAAGTTGATTCTATGATCTTTTATTGTGTTTCATAGTTTTTCTTGACACTTGGGAGAATTTTGTGATCAGGTGTGGCTGTAGGAGCTGGTTTACAAAGCACAGTTGCAATTATAAATTTGTGTTGCTTCTATTTGATTGGAGTACCAATTGGAGCTTTGCTTGGATATGTAGCTCATCTTCAAGTGAAGGTAAAAATTTCACTTCAATGAAATATTCTCATAGACTTTCATATTGCACTAAAAAGCTACGTTGTTCGGACTCTCCAAAAATCTAGCCACACCCATCTCGGATCCTTAAAAAATGGGTTACTTTTGGAGGATCTGCCACGCACCTGTCTTATGATTCATTTATGTTCTTAATCCGTCCATTTGCCACCTCTGATACCTTCGTTTTGTTATTAGGGTATATGGATTGGAATGATATGTGGAATTGTTACTCAATCAGCTGCATTATGCTACATGACATGGAAAACAGATTGGGATGGAGAGGTAATATTAAAATTAATCAAAATTTTAAATACTATATGCTAAAAAATTTGGTGTATAATTAACTTATAAACATAATAATAATATGTATTTTTGAATGTTTAAAATTTATTTTGCAGGTATCAAAAGCCAAACAAAGACTTAATCGATGGTACTTGAAATCTTCTGAAGAGTCTAATCAAAATGATCAAGCTTAAGAATTTGTTGTCTTCAATTTTTTTCCCACTTTTTTCTTGCTATTCTTTCTTTTTTTGGTCATATATTTGGCTAAATTAGCTTACAATTTGAGCTTTGAATTTAATTTTAGTGGTATTTTTGGATTATGAGCTCTAAATTTCACCTCTAGTAGATGATTTTGTGATCCTTCAAATTATTTTAGTGGAGTTTATAAATTATACTCCCTTTGGTTGAATTCACAGGCCAATAGTCTATCAGAAACAATCATTTGCATACATCTTATCTTTTTTAGATTACATTTGTGGAAGTATGCTAGACGTGTCATTGGTTGAATTTCTAAGCTATTTTAAATTTTTTTTTGAGTAAGACTCGATATTTTTATCTTCTATTATGATAGTATGACTCATCCATATTAATGTTGATTGTTGAGCTCCATGCTATATTGTTCAAACTTCAAAAGTCCAACCGTCCACATTGGTTGAGAGAGAAAAATATTATCTTTATACATAATGTCGAACAATCTTTGCCTCATGAACTAAACATTTGAAGATTGAATTAAACCTAATGTCCATTTTTATGTATTAAAGACCAAACAAAAACCACATCTGTTGCAAGATTACAAAATGGACTAGATCTACTTCACACTCTTTAACTTTGATACGCGAGATGATATAAGCGAGGAGTATAAATGGTAGGATAAAATAATCTCAGTATTAGCTAATACCTCAAATCGATAAAATTTGGGATTATCTTTATCACACGTACCAAACGACCATTTATATTCCTGCATTTGGAGACACACCTATGGTCCAGCCAACATAATGCACTTGGTTTTTTATTTCCAAGAAAGAGAATCTTAACATGGTTTACATCATATACAGTGAGGGTTACAAAGGTGTAAAATTAGAAGAAAAAAAAAAACTAACATGTTGGAGCAAACAAAGGCTAAATTATCTCCTCAACAGATTATAGGCAGGTAAATCTTTTACACTGGAAGTATCTTCAAGAGCGAGCTCACGCTCTAGTTGCACTCTCGTGGCCTTCAAAACCTCCTACGAAAAGGAAAGTGAAAGGAGAATATGTGTTGGTAGAGGTAAATATATGAAAAGAATCCAATGGAATAGTTTAGTGTTACCAACATTAAATTCCATATATGATGCTCGTTTTGCTAGCCATTGTGCATCGAGCATTTCAAAGGCAATGCAAAAGATGTTGTCAAATGCCATGTCATCTTCGCTGAGTAATTCTAGAAAGCGGACACCTGCAAGGGTGCTAGGTGTCCCTGCCACTCAAAAAAGAGGACAACGACTTATCAATAGAATCTTTACTTACTCATCAAAAGGGAACATGCAAGAACTTGTTACATAAGAAGAGGAAAGTAAAAGGTGGAAGAATTTCCTAACATTCATGCAGAGAGATCGAGAACAGAGATGATACACGAGACGTTGAGACCAACTTATTGTTCCTATGTCATTAGAAAGAATGATGATACTAGGGAATATAATTACACATTAGATTTTCAGAATAACCAGTTCAGGACGATTTAATCACAACATTTGATTTATTTGGAAGGATGTATTGGAAGCTGTTGAATGTTTAAATATTCACCATATATTTCTCAGCCAAAAACATGAAAGACACTAACTTCTAACTGAACTTTCCGTACCTGATTGAAGATCAAACATTTGGACCAACATAAACGATATATTGATGCCAGCTACAGCAAATGGATACTCCCACTCAGATCTGTTTCCGTTTCTTTTGTGCAACAAGTTCCGGAAAGATTCCTGTAATAGAGCAGGCGATGAGGGAAACACTATTAATGAAAAACTTACTTCCCTGCTCTACCAGACACGAGAACATTGGTCTCAAGAGAACTCAATTATGCTTTTCTAAAAAGCTATATATATCAAGCTCCATGAAACACAAAAACAATCGCCCAAATATCAAATATATTGCTCGGCTGGCATCCACCCAGTCCATGCTGGAGCACTGTTACAGTTGACGGCAAATACAAGACGATTTTCTTATGGCAAGGGTATGAATGGCTCAAATTATAACAGTAGGATAAAACTAAGTTCCGCACAATAGAGGGGTAAATTCCCAATACAATAACAATCATCTAGTTAATTTGTACCAGATAGGCTTCAAAGCATATAAGGGTGGAGGAAGGTAAATAATATGATGTACAAACCGGGTATGTCTTGGCAAAGAAGATAAGGTTCTCCAATGATATGAATCCTCCACCCCTGGACATTTACACTCATAATTTTAGTATAAGAACGACAGCAAAACAAAAATGTGAATCAAATATACACTTCCTCATATACCTGAAGTCTGTTGAAGGGTCAGATCCTTGCCAACCCATTTCTTTCCAAAGCTCAGATTTAAGAGATGGGAGCTGCCTATCGGGATAAGATAACCTCCATAGTTGCCTAAGAGCATCCTGGCACCAAATTTGGATTTTTAGTTCTTCACAAACATATAAAACAACGAGGCACACATACAAGAGACTATTATCTTGCAAGACAAGTTTAAGAGACATAATTATCTCCTTCTCAAAAAGAAAAATTATATGTGATCAATTAAAGAATGCAGTTTGAAGCTCTCCTTTCTATTTTCTCATCACGAGTCCAAACTAAGGTTGCTTGATCTCAAGAAACCATAGTAAGTCATGATATCTTCTCATAACAAATCAACCATCTAAAGAGTGAAGCTCTAAAAGACTAGTATGGAAACCTTAAATAACTTTGAAACAAGGAGCTTTCAGACTAATAAACTTGAACCGTCCATTGATTAGAACCATACAGCATTAACTACACAAGTCAATATCTCATTCCTATAATTGCTGCAAACTCTTCCAGTGCTAAAGAAAACCAAAAAAAATAAACATTTAACAAAAACACGGGGTAAAGTTTACATACTTGATGATCCGAGGAAGAACCATCAAAAGGGATCGCTAGCCTTTGCTTGAGATGTTTGAGCCTTGCTTCCTGCAATCAAATGTCAACGAATTCAATGACAGGAATGACTAAAATTATGTATCAATAGATGAAACACAATTAGGCTGTAAGGGAGATCGGTGGATGAGTTTAATGGATTTGATTCTTTTCAGATGGGGATATAAGTGATGGACATGACAATACAAACACAAATAAAATACCACAAGGTAAACCACAAAATTTTCATGTGTCAAACCCCTGCAGACTCCAACAAAAAGAATGGATTTGAAAAGCTCTAGGCAACATTTTAGCAGAGATAGTTAATATCATGTATCTGCAAATGAAAGGCAATCAAAGTTCAGACATTTTGCTCTTCAATCCTCATGTATTACCTGTAAAGGGCTAAGTAAAGGAGGTAAAAGATTTCCTGTTGATCCAGATTGAGTTGAGGCAAAAGGAAAAATCCGGCCAAGAAGTGACCCAGACACAAAGACAATATTTGCTGCAAGATCAAAGGATAATGGATCAGAAAATTTGAAGTCATTACAATTGTATATAACAGATTTGAGAAAGTTTGGGAAGTGCCTATAACAGATTTGAGAATCCTCATAGACATTCTTCCTTCTGAGGTTTAGTATATGGAGAAAGAACAAAGATGCTAAAACTTGAAGAAGGCTTTTCACCTAGCTTACGGCCTACCATCATTGCTCTCTTCCACCTCAAGGAACCTGCATATCCCCCTAAATTAGCCTGTTCTCCTTTTCTATTTCCCTAAGGTCCCCAAATCATTTCTTAACCTAGGATTTGTAACAACTAACAAGGTACCAAAAGTCACAAAAAGGTCTAATCCTCTACCTACTCTTACTGCTTGCTGCACCATTCGACTTCTTCAGTGTTTCTTCTCCTACTCTAACCTAACCTCTCACATGATGCTTTCTGTTCTACTCATTCAGCTTCGGTCGTTAATCCATAAGGGAAGAAAAATACACAATGTTGTGATGCCCTATCTTTTAAGTAGTTTGGTGTGTGTAAGTAATTGCATTGCATAGCATGCACATTGCACAAAGAGCATAATATCAAATTACAAGCAAACGAAAATCACACCGTAATTGCATTGAACAACATGCACAAAGAGCATAACATCAAAAGTACAGACAAACGAAATCACACCTAACCATTGTGCCCATTGAGAAATCAGATGAGAAAATAGCAGCGTCCAGTGCAGACGTTCCCGTCTTCGCCCTTCATCCAACACTTCTTCAAGCGTACTTACCTACAATTCAAAGAATTTCCATTTCATAATCTCATCCAAATCTTCTCTATCAAAGCACAAACTCCCAAAAGCACAAACTTTTAACAACATAACTCAAAATATCATCAACAAAAAGCCTCAAAAAGCAAAATAAATCCCAACCCATTTCACAATCCAATCCAATCCAAATCTTCTCTATCAAAGTACACAATCCAAAAAACACAACCTTTTAGCAACATAACTCAAAAGATCATCACCAAGAAGCCTAATAAAGCAAAACAAATTCCAACCCATTTCACAATCCAATCCAATTTTTCTCATTCTCAGCACAAAACCCCAAAAAAGGGAACTTTTAGCAATATGATTCAACACATTATCAACAGAAAAAACAGAAATTCACCTGATCACTGTCATCATATTTCTGGTACCCAAGTAAAGGCTCATTCAAACCATCATCAGAGCCCAAAGAATCAAAGTGCTCATTCTTTTTGCCACCAACATCCCCATGATGAAGCCTTCTCCTCAAAGTTGATGTCATGAGTATATATATTCAAGAACTCAAAACCCCACTTTGAATTCTTCAACTGAAACCCAAAAAAATGGAGAAAAATCCCAAATTCTTGATGTATGGGAAATTCAAAACCCCTAAAATTCAAGAAAACGACAAGAAAAACCACTTCTTTTGGACAATTTTGTTTCTTTTTTCTACAGTATATTTATATTAATTGCTATTTATTTTTTATTATTATATATATATTTATTATTTGTCTCTTTCTTAGGAATTAAGGGAGGAAATAGGTGATAAATATACGCCAATGAGAAAGCTTTAACAAGCTTGAACATTGGGTCAACTTTAATTTTAATAAATAATAATTAGTTTTTAAAAAAAAATAGGAGTAATAGTTTTATGATTATATTTAAAAATAATTTAGCTTTGAATTTTTTATTATTTTCTTTTCCTTAAGGGAGAATCAAGCAATGTAGATATCTTGAATTAAGCTTGACGATCTAGTTATAGATCGGAACTTGAAAGTAAATATATTGTAAACATAGTTTCTTTCTTCGTTTTTATTGGAAACTTCAATAAGAGATATAATTTTATTTTTCTTACTTGGTAAGCACTTGGCCATAGCCAAACTTCGATTGCATTTGCTTACAAGTTACAACTTCTAATCAACTTTTTTCACTCGAGAAATTCATATATTTTTGTTTTTCTCTATTTTTGTTTAAAAACAAATGTTGCAGTAATAATTTATAATCGTACAAATATTTAAAATCATAAAGTCAAATTTTTTATTTTCTTGCTTAATTTAGAACGCCTATCAAATATTACTACAAAAACTCTAATCATATAAACATCTAAAAATATAAATTTCATTATCCTATTTTTCAAGGCTCGAATAAGAAGATATTAATAGCACAATCAATTTGGAATAGACATAATATCACTTGTTACACTAACTCAATTACGATAATTTATCTAGATATTGGCACGAATTTTAAAAAATTCGTGCCAATACTAATTTGTCGACTTGTTTATACAATTCCATCAGGTAGGATATTTTTTTTTTTTGCGCCATTGCAGGGTTATTGAGAAAATATGGCCATTGCAAGCTTTAGTTTACCTTTTACATATCTTCAAAAGCCTTCTTCTTGTTCTTGCAGATGCAGCAGCAGCTCGTTTGAGAAGCCAATTTTTGCCCATTCTTCTAATGGTATAGCCAACAAAGCCCTGCAGGAAATTCGAAATTCTGGAGTTATTGCTTGCCTTCGAGCCCAAAAGTAACTCTTTTTGTACCATTTTTGTTTAGTTTTTTTTGATAATTAAAGCTAAGTAATGTGAAATCTGAACTGGGTTTACTCTGAAAAATAGGTAAAGTTTGATTTTAGTAATAAATTTGTGTTAATTCAACTAATTCTTGGTAGAGTTAGTTAGTTAGTTACCATAAGCTTGTTATATTTTATCTTTACAACTGCAGTATTTCTGTTATTTCAGCTACTTGGAATTTCAATTTTTAAGCTCCCATTAGTCCATACATGTTGAAGAAACTTGAAAATTCGAGTTTTTGAAGTTGTGATTTTTCAAATTCGACAAATTGTGTTTGGACATGCATTTTACTGCAAAAAAAATTGAACTTTTCTGAATGGAAGTCCCTAAAAAGCCAAAAACTGGTCTGAACCCGTTCTTTTGAAACCTTGAAATATTTGAAGATTGGATTTTTTAATTTTGATCAAATTTTATGGTCAAACAGATATTTGAAGATAAAATTTCAAAATGTAATCCCAAAATCTATGGGTAAATGCTAGCTTATTCTCTGTAAGTCTTTTTTATTGTAGAGTGATTACTTTTGTAAAGGGTATTTTTCTCTTTAAATTTATGGATAAAAAGTGTTTCTGAAAGAGTTTAGCTATGTAGTCAAGTAATGTAGACTATTTAGGGAAGGAGAGTTTTCCGCCATGCTATTATAGGGATTTAATTCTCATTTGCAGATGGTTGTTTGGATATAAGCAAAGTTTATCTCGGAAACAAATAGTACTTTTTAGCATCACATTTTCCACTCCATCTTTTGTGTCATTTCAAAATATCTTAAAAGACATGGAAATGTGAAGTTGCACCTTTCCATGTTGTTTAGTGCAGACCTGGCTAATCGAGCTGCACGTGCTGCATTGGATGGTGGAATTTCAGCTGTAAGTTTGAATCTATCTGATATACTTATCACCCCATCGTCCCAAGTTCATGGTCCACCTTTCTACCTTTTGAATGAATATTTTATTCAGAATATAAAGAGGTGTTTTGATAGTCTTTATCTTCTAACATTGCAGCTGGAAATTGTGGTGTCCACTCCAGATGTTTTTGAGGTACTGTGAGACATGCAGTTGCTTGCTCTTTCTCATGCTGGAAAGCAGTAAACATTTGGCTACTTATATGCTTCTTTTCCTTTATGCAGGTGTTAAGAGACCTAGTGCATGATTATCCAGCAAAAACTTTTGGTGTAAGTATTCACTACCTTCTTTTATTAATTCACACTATTTTTGATTCAAAGAAAAAGAAGGGAAGGGAAAGAAGAATAGGAACTTGTTGCGTTCCCTCTCTTATGGGGGAACTTCCCTTGTTGGGTGTCTACTGTAGCTGAAAGGAAGTAGAAGGCGTTCGTTGCCCTCATTTTTTATATCTAATTCTATTCTTTTTTGTTTGGGGGTGGGGAGGAAGCACACTTCCCGAAGGAGGGAAAGTATTCTTACACTTTCTTGGCTTTCCCTCTACCATATCCTCCCTTTATCGCCCCATCAAAGTGTGGCGTATATTCAGTCTTAACATCCTCAATTTGTCTACTTCTTGGTAGGTTTTCAGTTCATGTGTTTTATTGTATTCCAAAGTTTTTAAATTTTACCTTGGCTTAAGTGCAAACTTTAGTTTCTGTAGTAGTTATTCTTTGTTTGTGATTTGCAAGACATTCTTTCTCGAGGCATGATATTTGTCTGTGAATAAGCAGGTGTGCCAACAGTAAGGGCATGCGAAGCATAATAATACCGTAGTGTCAACATTGTGTATTGTGGACTATGTGTAAAACATAATAAGGACAGGCTACCAACTGTAATTGTAAACACATTTTCTCTATGTTTGCAGGTTGGAACAGTATTACAGGCTAAAGATGCCAAAGATTCTATTAAGTCTGGAGCTAAGTTTCTTATGAGTCCTGCAACAGTTATGGTATGTGCTAGTGTTTCAACCTTTTAGATCTTATGCCAAATCCATATGTCTATTTGATGTATATCTTATATAAAGATCAGTTCCTGTTACCTGTGAATGTCTTTAATGGATCTATATATATATATATGGGTTGTGAATGCCTAAATGGTAGTTGTATTTTGTGACCATGGTGACTGCTTTACTTGATTCTTGCATGTTTTTCCTTTTTCTCAGGATATTCTAGTTGGTGTCTCAGAGAGTGATGTTCTATATATACCTGGGGTAATGACCCCCACGGAGGTACTGGACTATCTTGCTCTTCATTTCATCTTGTGAGCTTAGAACAGAAAAAGATATCAGGATTTTGCCTCCAAGGACTTGGGAAAGGGCAGAGCCCCTGCCAAGTTCTGTGTTTTAGTGCCCGTTTATATCCCACAACTGGGGACACAGACTTATTTCTTGAATATCGACAAGATTTCTTCATGTCATGAAAATATTCAGATTATAACGGCAAAAGAGAGTAATGCAATTGTTTTATGATCCTGCAGATATTATCTGCTTTCAGTGCTGGTGCCAAGATTGTCAAGGTGAGTCATGACTATTTTTGATCTGTCCCTTGCTCTATGGTTTACCACTATAGCTTGCGGTGATCCTTTTTACAACTTCCTTTTTTTTTTATTTACATAGGTTTATCCCGTCTCTGCACTAGGCGGTGTTGGGTACATTTCAGCTCTTAAAAGGCCTTTTTCTCATATCCCTATGGTTGCATCACAAGGCATAACAATAGGTTGGTTATCTGAATAGAAATTTCTCGGTTATACACCCATGTTTTAATTGTTATCTTTTCTTTTAGATTGGTCATCATTCGATTTTAAAAAATTATCATCTCAGGGTCATTCCAAGAAGTTGCCTTTCATTTAGAAGATGAATTGAAATATCTACTTCATCAGTTGGCAGTAATAAAATTCGGGATGTTTATGCTAAAATTTGACCTTCAAACAAATTCTTATGGAGCATATGTTGATAGTTGAAACTTGAAATGAATAATGCAATATGGCCGGTGCCTTTGACTCTTCTTCCACCAGTATCTTGATATTTACTTATGGAGAATCTGTTGTTTCTCTAATCCGTCATATCTCTCTTGCATATCTTACTTTTGTGAGAAATGATGGATACCTGTGCTTTAGTACAGATTTGATTGGGCAATACATTGGTCAGGGAGCATCAGCAGTTGTTCTATCCGATGCCATATTTGACAAAGAGGCAATGAGTCAACAGAATTTCGATAAAATATATCAACTTGCAAGCCATGCAGCTTTGCAGGGTAAACAAGCTGTTGAAAGGTCAGAATGTTAGGTGCAGATGCATCTTTCGATTTGTTAAAACCTCATGGAACTGCAGGGGTTTATGAGAAACGAGAAATCAGATTAAGCCATCCGTCATCCTGCTTGAAGTTTGGTAAGCAATCATGTGCTTTTAACATTTAAAGTGACTTTCTATATTTGCACTGAGTTTGTCCCGTGTTAAGTTATGTCTATTATCTTGCTTGTACGTTTCTTGAAAGATGAAGACCATGTAAATGTCCCTCAAATGTAAAGAATAGACGCCAAGGTTCACAATCGAATATCTCCACATCAAGTGATCAAAAATACACTTTCGTAACACTCAAATATGGAGCCAGACACCCTATACCTTTCATTTGAATGCTGCATCTCGCGTGTCTAAATTTCATTCTTAGTATAACCTTGACTTGTTGTCGTGCAGGAAAAATTAACTGTGCTGGTTTCGGTAGGGAGAGTTTTACACCCTTAGTGAGCCTCAGAGTGAATCTAGATTAGTCGAAGCAGTGGCCTTTGG
Source organism: Solanum tuberosum (assembly GCF_000226075.1). Lineage (NCBI taxonomy): Eukaryota > Viridiplantae > Streptophyta > Magnoliopsida > Solanales > Solanaceae > Solanum > Solanum tuberosum. Next base: position 3,656,757 of record NW_006238934.1, on the reverse strand, counting down.
ATATCAGATGGTTAAACCGAAAACAAAAGCTGTGTTGGTTAGTTCGTCCGTCTCCGATTTACAGTCAGTTGCAACATGTTGTGTGTATGTCGCAAAGGGTGCAGACATGCCAGATTACAAGCAATTGCAGGTTGCTAAATCAGTTGTTTTTCCACAACTTCATTGTTGTTTTTGTTTCACTATCCTATAATGTTGACGCATTCATGTTGAATTCTCGAAAAATAATACATATTTTTAAAGAATCTGACAAGTACCTGTCAAATTTTTTAAAGAGTACGAATAACATAGCTTGTAATACCTTGTGATATTTGGAGATTAAAATTTAATAACATTGTGAAGGTTAGAGATGGCAAATGCTTATTACATTAGATGTTTACCCCAAATCATGTTAATTTAACCATAATTAATTGGTGTTTGAGTTGATAATTAATATATTTGACGATTAAACTCTTTTATACTCTATACAGTACTTTCTTTGACTATATTAGATATGGAACCACAACACTAATTAACATCATATTAGTTTAAACAAAATCAGAATCAAAATAATCAAAGCGTTATACGAAAATTAATAATTGCACACAATAAATCAGACAATAACGAAAACAGTATAAAATATGAGTTGGTCAATTGACCTACATATAAAAAAGAAAAAAATCTGGTAAAATCGTAACGAAACTCTCAATTATAGTGCAGCAGCTTCACTATCAAAGAGTTGACATATGGAAGAAGAGACGCGGAGCCAATAAGAAGAGTGATGTGGTTAACAATCAAAACACCTGTATGACGACTCTCCCAAGATTTCATGTAACAAATTTCTTCCAGGAATGGAAGCATAGCAGGAATACCTAATGTAGATGCAACGATGCTAAAAATTCGAGCAGTCATGTTCCTCACATCTTCATTAGAGTTGTCAATATTGTCCAGCATTACATAAATCATACTAGCTATACCAACTTCTTCACTAAGATCAGATATGATTTCTCTACCCTTAATACGAACATTGTTATCTTCATCAATTAACAGAGGTTCAGTCAAAACGAGAATTTTTTTTCACAAATCTGTTTTTGTTTGGCTCTCTAAACAAATTCAGAATACCAATAGTCTTCTTCATCGAAATCAACCACTCTTCCATCTTCTTCGTCTAATTGATCTTCTCAAATTAACTTTTACAAGGCAAAAAATCTAAAACCTAAACAGAGTCGGATTCACATTTACTTTTATTGCTTAATTTATTAGTACTATCATAGAAGTAATTTAAATCCCATTTAGGATTTGTTAATTTATTACCGCCATAAAAGTAATTTAAATCCTATTCGGTGTAGGATAATATTTTTGTTAATTTATTACCATAAAACTAATTTGAATCTCATTCTATTTAGGATAGATTTGTATATATATTGAGGGTGACTTTTTGTTCTTTTCATCTGATCAAAAATCAATTTCCAAAATACTCAGTAGATAAAATGGAGCAACAATTAGCTTCGGAGAGGAAGATGATAGCTACTCTGAATTTGTTTCCAGAGTCGGAGAAAAAGAAAATTGTGAACAAAATTCTTGTTTTGTCTGAACCTCTGTTAACTAATGAGGACTAACAATGTTCGTATTGTGGGTACAGAAATCATATTTGATCTTAGCAAAGCTGCTGGTATTGATACTATGATTCATGTAATGCGTCTCAATATTGACAGTTCTAATGAATATATCAGGAATGCAACTGCTTGATCTTTTAGCATCGTTGCATCTGCATTAGGTATTCCTGCCATGCTTCCATTCCTCGAATAAGTTTGTTTTAACATGGAATCATGGGAGGCTCGTCATACAGGTGTTATGATTGTTTACCACATCATTGTTCTTATTGGTTCCGCGTCTCTTCTTCCATATTTGAGTTTTTTGATGGAAATTATTGAACCTCGTCTTAAAGATGACAATCAGAAAGTCAGGGACATTACGATTGTTACCATGGATGGTCTTGCTAAAGCTGCTACACTATGGTATTGAGAGTTTCGTTACGATTTTGCCTGATTTTCTAAGAGGAATAGTTTGAAAGACGTTTTTATTTCTCATACATAACACAATAGTATATACAATATAGTTGTCGAACTTATAAAGTTTTTAATTTTTCATATGTAAGTCAATTGACCAACTTATAAAGTTTTCATTATCGTCTGATTTCTTGCTGATTATTTCGATCCCAACAAAAAATCATTTGTACATAACTTACAAAAATTTCTGTATCCATGAAATAGAAGGTTAATTACAACCACCATCCTAGAATAATATGTCTATTATTGAACTGGAGATTAACTATTTAAAGGCAAAACTACTATCTATGCATTATAAAATTATAATTCATAAATATTAGTGTATGACTTCATAATATTATCAAAGAGGTATGGTGGGACAACGTCACTAATCAAGATGAATTTAAAATTTGAAATTTATAATTTGAGAGACCAAAAGCATTTGAATTGGTGTTGAGGGGCATTTTGGGTCTTTCTCTGTTTTAAAAATACCCTCCACAAATCAATGGAAAGGATGCGGAAAAAGATAACTGTGTCTTAACCATGCTAATGCATCCATTATAAACGCTTGCAATGGTTTGCCATATACTTCCTTTGTCCCAAAACAAGTTTTACCTTAGTAAATATCACGTCCACTAAGAAATCAATAAATACAATGTATCACTATTTAATTAATGTCTCTTGAAAAATGCATAAGGGGTATAATTGAAAAAACATACTAATTTTATTTAGAATTCACATATTTGAGGTAAATTATCTGAAATGTGTCACATAGATTGGAAGAGTCAAGTTATTTCAATGGCGGAGCCAGAGATCCCTTCCGAATTTCCCTATCGTGGGAGAAAACGGCAGGCAGGAGAAGAAGAAGAGGAGAATATGAATAAAGATGATGATTCTGACGATAGCGATTATTCTATAGGTTACGATTCCGATGATCCCATTTTTGAAATTCTGGAAGGTAAAGCAGATCGCAAGATCTGGACGCAGTATTACAGGGAGTGGGATGAGAGCGAGGTAACTTACTCATTGTTTGGTACGCGGGATGAGATAATTTCAATTCACTTCATTCATCATTAGATCGTATTGTAATTGAGGTTACTTTTTGGTGCAACAGGGTTTTGATATCTCTGTCTTTCCGGGTACCTCTTTTATGGCTGGAATTGCACAACAATACGATCACCTGACGAGTCCAAAGGTAAAACAGGAATACACTGAGCTGTGCAAATTGGCAATTAAGAAATTCAATTCAGAGAATGTAAGTGTTTGCCTTGCTCTTTTTGTTTGAAATGGTTAAATATCGAAGCTAATATAGATTGTGTGATTATCTTCTATTTAGGATAAAATGTATGCTTTCGAAGAAATTGTAACAGTAAATGCATCGTTTGCTGCTGGGACGTGGTATTATTTCACCTTTAAAGCCCGTGATGCTACTGTTGATGTTGATGATGCTGATGCAATAAAAACTTTTCAAGCATTGGTGTGGCATGGAATCGATGAAATCATTGATGTGGATTTTTGCAGGCTTAAGAAATTTTTAACTAATGAAGGTAAACTCTCTACTCTGTTGATCATAATTCGTAACAGACTTTATTCAATAGGATGTTTGTGAAAGACTTTCTCATTATATTATATTGTAAATACACGTTATATTTATACATATAGATCAGGTAAGAGTCCTAGTCTAAGTCATGTAGTGAGAATAACAATCCTATGCAAACTAAGCCACAAGTAAGTTATCCTTCGTCATTCCCCCTCAAGTTGAGCAGGGGTCTGGACCACCATCAACTTGGATTTCAACTCAAGAAACCGTGACTTGGACAATGGCTTCGTTAATAAATCTGCAACTTGATCATGAGAACTGACATACCGCACCGAAAGAGTCTTAGCACGAACATTCTCTCGAACAAAATGAAAATCAATCTCCATGTGCTTCGTACGAGAATGGAAAATGGGATTGGCTGTTAAGTATGTAGCACTCAAATTGTCACACCATAGAACAGGAGTAGAAGACGTAAAACAGCCAATTTCCCAAAGCAAAAACTCCACCCATGTGATTTCTGAAGTTGCGGCAGCTAGTGCTCTATACTCTGCCTCAGTGCTTGATCGAGATACCGCCTTTTGCTTCCGTGATGACCATGATATCAAATGGTTACCCAAGTATATAGCAAAACCAGTGGTGGACTTCCTGTCATCCACATCTCCCCCCCAATCAGAATCTGTATAGCCATGAAGTAATGTAGTAGATCGTCGTGAAAAGAACAACCCATGAGCTAATGAACCTTTGATATATCTCAATATACGTTTCACTGCCACCCAATGAATATCCATAGGACAATGCATGAATTGAGAAACCTTATTCACTGCATACGCCAAATCCGGACGCGTGAAAGTTAAGTACTGCAGCCCACCAACTATGCTACGATACAATGTCGGATCATTGAATGGAACACCACTAGATGATGAAAGTTTAGAAGATGGGCAAATGGGAGTGTTAACAGGGCTGCAAGACTCCATCTGGACACGTCGAAGGAGCTCCTCAACATATTTCCTTTGAGATAAAAATAAACCTTTATTGGTCCTAGATGCTGCAATACCCAAAAAAAAAAAGTCCCTAAATCAAAAACTGCGAATTGGGATTGGAGCTGCGTAATCAAAGACTTAATACGAGCAGTGTTATTACCAAGTACCAAAATATCATCCACATATATTAGACAAAAAAGTTTATCAGATGGAGTAGACATATAGAACAAAGAACTATCTGTCTTAGAACCCGAGAATCCTAGTGAAGTGAGAGCATCAGTGAGTCGCTTGTTCCACATACGAGGAGCCTGTTTAAGACCATACAAGGATCGTTTGAGAAGACACACATGATCTGCACGAGAGGAATCTACGAAACCAGGAGGTTGAGACATGTAAACAACTTCATCCAAGTTACCATGAAGAAAAGCATTGGAGATGTCTAACTGTGTGATATGCCAATCATTAGTCACAGCCAAGGATAGTAACAACCGAATTGTGGATGGCTTAACTACAGGACTGAAAGTATCCACAAAATCAATCCCAGGTCGTTGGTGATACCCTTTGGCGACAAGTCGTGCCTTGTAACGATCTAAAGAACCATCGGCCTTCAATTTTGTCTTAAACACCCATCGACAACCAATGATATTTTGAGTTGGGGAGGAAGGAACAAGCTGCCAGGTTCCATTGCGTATTAACGCATTGTATTCTTCATCCATAGCATGACGCCAATGCTCATGCTTAACAGCTTGAGAATAGCAAGAAGGTTCCTCAAAGGTCGAAGTAATAGCAGACATGGAGAATGGCTGCTTAGGCTTCAGTGAACCAGTTTGAGCCCGAGTGACCATACGCCGAGCAGGTGGTGAATTTGGCAACTCAGGTTGTGGTGACATAGGTGTTACCATCGAACTTGGAGGCTGAACAACTACATCTGGTAGCTGTGAGGGCTGGAATACAGATAACTCAGTTATTGGTAAGGTGAGGGACTGATCTGGTCGAGATTTATTTGGTAAAGAAGTCACGGAAGGGTTAGAAGGAAAATTACTTGCAGATGGAGGTAGTGTTGGAGAAAGAGGAATTTGCAGCGTGAGAGGATCTGTTGGAGGATTGGTTGATTTCATGTGCACCAACGCATCCTGCGAAAAAAATGGAAACACAGATTCATCAAAAACTACATGACGTGAGACAAAAAATTTTGAGGAAAGAGGATCAAAGAATTTATATCCTTTATGAATTTTACTATATCCCAAGAACACACACGGTTTGGATCGAGGTGATAATTTGTCCTTGGTGTAGGGACGAAGCCAAGGGAAACACATACAACCAAAAACACGCAACAGAGAATAGTCTGGATCCTTTTGAAAAAGTGCATGAAATGGTGATCGATTTTTCAACCGTGGTGTGGGTAATCTATTAATAGTATATACA
>NW_006238934.1:3597390-3649231 GCF_000226075.1 Solanum tuberosum | reverse complement strand
TTGTGTTTTCAGCTCACGAATTTGAGGCTTCGAACCTGAAGCATAGACAGCAACCAGTTTGTTCCAAGCTGTTTGGGTTGTCTCAGCACCAACTAGTTGGGGTAATATTTCTTCAAATACGGAAGCAACGATCCAACTTAACACAAGTTGATCTGCTCTTACCCAAACATGGTAGTTTGGGTTAGGTTGATCATCAGACAGAAACTGCCCTGGAATTACCTGACTACCATCAATATGATGACCAAGTCCACAACCGCGAACCATCGGAAGGAACTGTGTCTTCCACAACAAAAAATTTGATGATGTAAGTTTAAGCGGTAACTGATGAGCAAGGCTAGGAGATGGTAGAGTGGTGACCGTGGAGGTCTGTGTTCTCACGGTTGTTCCCTGCAAAGAGGAACTTGATGAGATGTTGTCGTCCACCATTGAAGCTGCTACAAAGCTTCTGTTTCTATGGCGAGGGTTTAATTTTGGGTTGTTTTAACCTCTTAGGGCCCTGATACCATGAAAGACTTTCTCATTATATTATATTGTAAATACACGTTATATTTATACATATAGATCAGGTAAGAGTCCTAGTCTAAGTCATGTAGTGAGAATAACAATCCTATGCAAACTAAGCCACAAGTAAGTTATCCTTCGTCAGTTTGTAGTATTCTATATGTAAATAATAAAGGCAGAGCTCTGCCCGATGCACAAAGTGTTCTTCATTAGTACACATACTGGAAGCATGTATTCACTAGCTAATTTTATCTTGAAAGTCATTTGGTCATTTACTATTTATAAGCCGTACGTATTCCATTTATTGTTGTGTCGATCACTTTTTTTGTCTTGATGTATCAGTGTCAAACATGTGTGACACGAGTACGAGTACTTGGTGCAGATTTAGTTGATAATATTGAATGTATGCACAACTTATATATCTATTTTAGAATGTGTTATTTCTTCTGATGCCTATATTGTCGACACTATTAATCTCAGATAAGAAGAATATGAGAGAGGAAAGGAAGAAGAAACTTCAACAGCGTCGTGAAGCAGTTGCAAAGTTTAAGCAAGATAACCCTTCTCTTGTGAAGTCCTTTGTACCTAGATTGGTCATAGAGGAGTTGTCTAAGGGAAAACCAGGCGGGAGAAAAGCTTACCCAGGATTTAAGGTCTAACTAATTTCTCTCTTGATTATGTATAATTAATTCTTCTTTCACTTTGTTGTTCCGTTATTAGTAATGACTTTATGCTACTGAACAGATTGGTATACGTTATACATGCAAGCTGCAGGAGAATGACAAAATATTCGATACAAATATTGGGAAAGGAGACCCTCTTGAATTTCGTATAGGTATTGTATTTGATGTATGAGAAGTTGGCTTCTATTTATTTTGATGTGTTAAACTTGGGTTTTTGTGCTTGCAGCTTCTGGTCAACTTATAAAGGGATGGGAAATTGGTGTAAATGGTAATTTACTTGGATGACTAATTGATCATTTGACTGATTTTATAGTTACACTTCCAGTGTTGAGGACTAACATATTTTGTCCGTCCAACTATCAGGCATGCGCGTTGGGGACAAAAGAAGAATTACAATCCCACCAGAATTAGGGTGTGCACATTTGAGTTCCTATTCCGTTTGCAATGTCATATATAGTCATCAAAGTTGTTTCCGCTTGTTGGCTACATCCATGAATTTCTCTTGACTAATGAATTTATGTTTTCCCAATTTCCTCCTAAAGGTATGGGGCTAAAGGTGATGGTGGCATCGTACCACCTGATTCATGGCTGGTAATTGAAGTTGAGTTGATATATGTTGATCGGCCTACTTCCACATGACGAACATTATTCTTCCATTATGTAGAATCCTATAATTGTTGTTGTGACCTTCTCTTTAAGCCGATTGTTGCACGAACAATTTCAGTTGATGAAAGACCAAAAACATTTGGATGATCATGTTTTTCCTTAGGCTATTTTGGTTTTATTTGTTCATATAGTAAAGTTTGAGTTCTTACAAAGTTACAATATAGTATTTTTTTGGTTCAACATTAATTAATCTTAATTAATGATGTCTTATATATATTAGAGCTACAATTACGAATCTTTAATGGTGTTTTGGTACAATAATATGACAACTAAAACTATTGGTGCCGAGCTACACACTTAAGGGTGGTCAGATGAACACCCAAGGGTCTCCTCTCTCGCTAGTTTTTCTCCTTCTCTCGTCCCTCTCCCTCTTTGTAATTATGTTTGAAATAATAAGGTATATGTTTGTATATTTGAAATTTTGATCTTTCAATAAATCAATAACATTTTTATTTATCAAATCAATATATTTTAAACTGGAGAACTAATAGATATATGAGGACTGCCTATAACAACATTCACTTGCATCATTTAGTAAGAAAAATCACATTTCTATAGTGTTGAGAATGTTTCACTAATTTGTATTAACAAATACCAGAAACATAATATCTCTAGTATCGACAGAGGCGTATCCAGGATTCTAGAAGGATGTGTGTACTATTACAAAAAAAAAGAATCTAATATATAAAATTTGATCGGTTTGATTTTTAAGTTCTTAATATGAATCACTAAATTTTAAAAATTATATGTCCAAAATATATAATATTACTAGTTTTAAATTTTATATGTCCAAAATTACAACTGTTATCATGGATGGTCTTGCTAAAGCTGCTACACTATGGTATTGAGAGTTTCGTTACCATTTTGCCAGATTTTCTTAGAGGAATAGTTTGAACAACGTTTTCATTTCTCATACATAACACAATAGTATATACAATATAGTTGTCGAAATTTTTTTATATATTAATTTTTCATATGTAGGTCAATTAATCAACTTATAAAGTTTACATTATTGTATGATTTATTGCCTTCAATGTTTGCAATTATTAATTTTCGTATGACATCCTGATTATTTCGATCCCAACATATTCTAATTTTGTTTTGAAGCCCTTATGAAATACTAATAAGATCTTAGTGTTGCGGTTCCATAGCAAATATATATAGTATATATCACTTATCTCGCTAAGTGGTAAATTAATGGTCCTAATTAATTACTTTAAATTTTAATATGTTATAGTTGTAATGTATCCCACTAAATATAGGTGAAATCGAATTGAAGCCAACTTGATGAGCTTGGTTAAAAAATAAAATTTAAAATAATAAAGCTATAACTAAAGAATATGAATTTAAAACTAAAATTCATAGCTAAAACGAATTTCATAACTTCAAAAAAATTATTTACTAATTAAATTAAAATAGAACAAAAGAAATAATTTTCTTAATTTTTTTTCCAGCTGAAGCCGTCACATCGGCGGAGACGTGTCTGCTTCATTAAGTCTCTCTTATATAATAAGAGAAATTCATGTGTAATTCATAAATGTAAATGCATGACTTTATAATATTATCAAGAGGTATGGTGGGACGATGTAACTAATCTGGACGAATTTGAAATTTGAAATTTATAATTAGATAAATATCATCACAAAATACTACACTAGTACTCTCTCCCTTCCATTTTTTCCTCAAAGGGGATTAAATAGATAAACAACATAATACGTAAATATGATCCTTAACTTGGCTTCAATTGACAATTATGCCCTCCAACATTGAGTGTGCACAATTAGACACTTAAACTTGTATAAAATTGAACAAGTAGACACACGTGTCCTACATGACATAATACACATAGGACATCATGTAGGACACAAAATTGACATGTAGGGTGACATGCAGGACGAATGTGTTTATTTGTTCAATTTTATATAAGTTTAAATGCCTACTTGTGCACATCCAAAGTTAAAGGTCATAATTGTCAGATGACGTCAAGTTAAGGGTCATTTTTATGTATTATGCCTAGATAAACCAAAAAAGCATGGAGGGGGTGAAACCTGACTTTCGCATTACAAAACTAGGAATGAGGGAAAATCCTTACTCCTCCCTTCTAATTTGTGGGACGCTTTTCGAATTTCAAGATTTTAATGAATCTTTTTTAATAATAACTTTGCATGTCTTCTAATTATTTTGAATTGTCACTTTTTTTTTAATTCAATTTCTTTTTCTTGCAATACATCAAAATCGGGGAAAAGAGTTTTGTGTAATAGGCTAAAATCAATAATTATGGGATTACTTAATATTTTAAATAGTCCAAACTCATAAGGAAAATATTTTCCTAATTCTATAAGTATAATAAATTTCTTTTTCCAAATCTCCTAAAATTCAAAATATAATTAACAAATTTATTACCATAAAAGTAATTTGAATCCCATTCTGTTTAGGATATTTTTTTTTTTGGTTTTACACTCGGTGTCTGGAGCCCACATTGGAGCTCCGACTAAATCCAGTTCACGCTCTGTAGGGCCCATTCGGGGGTGGCGCTCCCAATAGGATTTTTTCCATACCGAGGGCTCGAACCCGAGACCTCTGGTTAAGGGTGAAACACTCCCACCAGTGCACCACAACCCATGTTGGTTGTTTAGGATATATTTACTTATATATTGGGGTGACTTTTTTGCTCCTTTCAATTCGATCGATATCTCTCGTTTATTTGAAAAAATTGTAACAATGGCGGAGCCGGAATTTTCACTACAGTCGAAATCGAAAGAAGGAGAGGAGAATACGCATGAAGAAGAATCTGAGGAAAGCGATTACTCAATTGGCTACGACTCCAATGATCCTTCTTTCGAAATTTTGGAGGGTAAAGCAGATCGCAAGATTTGGGAGCAATATTACAGGGAGTGGGATGAGAGTGAGGTAACTACTATTACTCAGGGATGAGATAATTGCGAGAATATTTCATGAGATTATATTATATATCTTTTTATACTACATTTTTGGTGTACAAACCTGATATAAACTTAATCTCAAATTTTATACAGATTTTTATCGAAAGTCTATGAGAAATAACCTCTTTTATAGTTTTGTGTATTACACTACCTTCTCTGGACTTAATTTACTAGTGGAAGTATATATGGGTATGTTATTGTAAGTGGCGGAACAACATGGAGTTAAGGGGTTGATCCAAAAATTACAAGATGTTGCTAGGTAAACAATAATAATTTATGTATAAGTATATTACTCCCTCCGTCCCATTTTATATGTCACCTTTCGGATTTCAAGAGTCAAAAAAGTCTATCTTTGATCGTAAATTTTTCATATATCTTTTTAAACATTTTGAATTATCAATTATTGTGACTCACAGTACTTTTTACGTAGTTTACAAATATATAAATTTTATTTCAAAAAAATTGAAGATTCCATGCGCAAATTTCTGGTCAAACTTAAACTGTTTGACTCTCAAAACATAAAAGATGTGATATAAATTGGAACAGAGGGAGTAATTGTTATGGACTGGCTTCAGGCCTGTTATGCAAACCGAAGTATATACTTGTTAGGCACATTATTATATGTTTTACTTTGTTAAATGGTGTTGTTGCGTGCAATAGGGTCTTGATATCTCTGTCCACCCGGGTTGTTTTTCTATGGCTGGGATTGAACAACTCCATGATTACGTGACGGATCCGAAGATAAAACAGGAATATACTGAGCTGTGCAAATTGGCAATTCATGATTTCAATTCAAAGAATGTAAGTGCTTGTATTGTTATTTGAAACGTTTCAAATGGTTATATATATATATCAATTTGATGATTTACTGGAACACCGATACTACTGTTGATGTTGATGTTGATGCCGCTGTAAAGACTTTTCAAGCAGCGGTGTGGAATGGATTCGATAAAACCATCAATGTGTATTTTTGCAGGCTTAAGAAATTTTTAAGTAATGAAGGTAAACTCTCTACTCTGCATCTTTCAAAGACACAAAAAGAGGGGTTATTTAAGGGAAATCGGGTGTTTTTGGGAGATTATATCCAAAATAGGGACGTTTTTGCATACTTTGGTAACCGCAGAGACAAACTTTTGATGAGTGGATGGGCATTTTGACCCTTTTCCCCTGAATATAACTACTGTTGACAATACTGAATGTATTCTCAACTTATATATCTATTTTAGAACATGCTATTTCTTCTTTCGCCTACTCAAGAAAAAGAAGAAGAAATGTCAACAGGATCGCGAAACAATTACAGAGGGTGAACTAGATAAGCCTTCTCTTGTGAAGTCATTTGTATCTGGATTGGTCATAGAGAGGGCAAACCAGGTGGGAGAAAAGCTTTCACGGGGATTTAAGGTGTAGCTTTCGTTCTTGATTATGTTTATCATTCTTTCACTCTGTTGTTTCGTTATTAGTAATGACTTTCTTCCACTGAACAGGTTGGTATACGTTATACTGGCAAACTAAAGGAGAATGGAAAAATACTCGGTACCAATATTGGAGAAGGAGAACCTCTTGAATTTCGTATAGGTATTGTATTTGATGTATGGGACAATGACTTGTATTTATTTTGATGTGTTAAACTTAGGTTTTTGTGCTTGCAGCTTCTGGTCAACTTGTACAAGGATGGGAAATTGGTGTAAATGATCATTTACTTAGATGACTAAATTGATCATTTCTCAGATTTTATAGTTACAGTTTCGATCCAATGTTGAGGACTAACATATTTGCGGCTATGGATAGCCTTGGGAAACTGCTTCATGCTTATGGTCCAATCCAATGTGTATGAAAAGTCATGACTACTGAAATAATTGTTATTAGGAAGACTCTTGAATGTGCTATTAGTAATGGATGGAGAGAATGTGAAGGTTTTTACGCATGCTAAAAATGTTGACAATGAAACTAATGTTTACTTCAATGAGAGAGATAGAAGTGATGTGTGAAGATATTTGGGGTGCTCTCAAGCATGTTTGATCATGTCGATTTTATATATATTCCTAGATGTCTAAACAAAATAGCTTATAGTTTAGCTAGATTTTCTATTTCTTTGCTAATTTACATGTCAGTTGGTCACAAATTTTGAAGAACACTTTTTCTAGAAAAACAAGTTCCTTATAAATAAAGAAAATGACTTATCTAATCCAAGCAAGGAAAATGAGTTTCACAAATGACATTACACATCGATTATGTCATCTCTACCCTCCAACACACTTCATCTTCCCCGACTCCCATAGCCCCTTCCCCATCACCCCACCCCCTTTCCTATGCCTATAGTGTTTGTCTAGATTATATACAAATACTTTTAGAATAATATTTTTTTCTTACATACTGAACACAAATAAAATAAGTAAGAAACACACTTATTTTTTAGGAAAAAATACAAAAATCCCACTTTTTAGTTTACTTTTTACCATTATCCCCTATAAGTTTTTACAAATCTCCAAAAATCCCTCATTTTCGCGCATCAGATTAGTGTATTTTGTATAAAATGTACATCAGATTAGTGTATCATGTATAAAATGTAATGTATTTTACTTAACGATTAATGTATCTCGCGCATCAGATTAATGTATCAGCGCTTATATTATTATATCCGTTTGAGGGATTTATGTAATTATAAACTTTTAAGGGATATATTATAATTTTGCCTTAAAAGTATGTGATTTCTGTAATTTGCCCTTTTTTTTAACCGAAAAAGGAGCAGCCCAAGGAAGGGAGAGCCCAAACTACAAGGGCCAATTATAGGCAGTCTTACTTTGCATTTTTGCGAGAGACCGTTTCCAAAGCTTGAAAACGTGACCTTTTGATCACATAGCAACAACTTCAGCAGTTACTCCAAGGCTCCCCTTTATCTTAAAGATTGAACCTACAGAACATAAATCTAAGATCCGCTTCTGAATGTTAAATATCGTAAAGGGTTCATCCGAATCTAGCGTTCACAATGTACATCTCCTGATCAATGCGAGACCTCACATAAAATCCAGCATTCCCAATGTATTGTTTGGTTGTGATTTTTGTTGTACACATGAAATAATATTTACATAAGTCAGACATGAATCTATATATGTTATTTTATGAGAGATTAAAGATTGAAAATTAAAACTTTTATATGAAATTGTTTAGTCCGAAACGTATGTCTCAATCTCATCTATTGACTTGTGTTAGTATCTAAAAATGGTTATAATAATTAATCTAAGATTACTTTATTTTTACAGTGAGTTATAAAAAATTTCATATGCTCTACTAAATGAATTAGTTTAAAGTTTGTAGCACAAATTAAAGTAGGTAGTAGGTAGCTCAAAATATAAGGTTAATAAATTCAAGTTCAATATAGTATATATGTGATTAGATCCATTTAAATCCAAATCACCGTTGGCCTGTTTTTGGTTATATTATTTGCTTTCTGAGAGTCAATTTGAATTTGAATGATATTTGAAATTGAATTAGAACTTAAGGTGTCATCTGATAGTCAGTGAAGAAGCAACTTGACATGTATTAATTTCTATATAAGTTATACAATATTTGGTAACTGATTACGAAATATGTTACTGATTATGTATAAAATTAATATGATGTTCTTGTTTGCAATTTATAGACTCACATAACTAATTACATGCATAAGTAGAGGTATTAATATGGGTCAATCAAGTTCATTTGGGCTTAGTTCATTTGGCAGCCCAGGTTGGTTTAGCCCATATATTTGGTGGATCAAGAAACATCAAGCCCAACTAATCACTACGTGAGCTATGGGCCACGCCGGGCTAATTCATCCTTTTTAATAATTTTTTAAATTTAAATTCTAATTATAAAATGTTAACATAAATATTTACAAGATAATATTACATGGTGATACTATGCAAATTTGTTGGAATATAACCATTCAAGAAAATAATTCTCATGGACATAAAGTTTCTATGGAACCATGTAACTTATGACATGATACGACTCGAACCAATAGAGATATTAATAAGAAAACTAAATAGTTAATTAGTAACAATATAACTAACATATAGAAATATTAACTTGTAATATCTATATATTATGGTATAAATAGACTTTGAATCTGAATTTCTCTCGTTTATTACTTATTTTTATAATTTTACTTTATTTTTATTTTTTAAATTGGTCTACGGCCAGCCCAACCTACATAGCTCAAGCCCCATAGGGAAGAGGGCCTACTACTTAAGCAACTATGTTCTTATATAGGCTTCAAAAATCTTAGTTAAACCTTATCAAATCATGGGTTGGGTTAAGCCGCACAACGGGCCTAACTTATTTTGAAAGCTCTATGTATTAGTTGTGAGAAATTAATACAAAATAGAAGATAGAATAATTAATAAGTGTGCAAATCTAACCAACTATCAAATTTATGACCCATTTGAACATGTCATATGAAAAAAGAAATACAACTTTAAAAAAATTAAATTGCATGTTTAAACAAAACTTCAATTGTGTATAATTTATTTTCAAATCACAATATGTCCAAAATACATAAATAAGTAAAAATTACCTACAATAATGAGTTTCAGTACCTCTTCCATTGCAAGAACTTTTTCCACAATTTTCATAAATAAGCAAAGTGCTTGAGAGAGAACTTTTTCAATGTTTATTTACGTCTTTCCTCAAATCGCATAGAGGTCAATTATTTATTTTATTTGTATGTATATGCCCCATAGATGGTAAACTATTTGATTTATGAGTATGTATATACTTCATTTCATATTTCAAGTTCAAAATAGGATTAGAAAGTAGCTTTTTCTATTTAAACATCTTGTTTTTTTAAAAAAAAAAAAAAAGTTACTACTCGTTTCTCAAAGAAAGAAAAGAAAAAAATTGCTCTTTTTTTCCATTCTCACTCATTTGTTCAAAATTGATACCTTTCAATTTGTGTTGTTAATATGTGTTGTGAAATAATTTCTCTCTTATTTTTAAGTAAAGTTACACAGATAATCAAATGCAAAGACTATGACAACTGACAAATTCTCGTAATCCTCTTATATTTTTTGTTATGTGATACTTGCTTATAATATCATTATTAACTTTACTAATTGCATATGCTATAATTTATGAAATAGAAGTTTAATTTGCAAACATAATTCTATTATATCTTCGAAATCAGGATAATATGAGTAAGTACATAGAAAACATTATAACTATGTAATACTTTTCTATATTGGTTGAACACACAATTTTTCTTTCTTGTTTCATTTTTGGGTTAAAGATTCTTGTTACTCGTATAGCACTGGAGAATTAGATCAAGCACTATATCATTTCACCAACAAAAACCATTTTTAGAACAATGACCATAAAATAAACAAATTTTCATTTTTGTTTCATTTTTTGGGTTAAAGATGCTTGTTACTTGTACAATACGATGAACAAGTTCAGGCTATATGCTTTCACCAACAATAGACATTTTTATTACAATAGTCATAAAAGACAATTAACATTAATTTCACAAAATATTATTATTATTTATAAAAATAGGATTAATTTTAGATAATAATAAAGTTAATAATTTGTTTATAATATATTACCTTGGATATAGTTGTAAAATTTTATTAATTAATATGAAGATTTGAGTTATTTAATTTAAAGTTTTAAAATGTTTTTTATAAAGGTAGATAATTAGCCTTTATAATGTTCGATATTATTTCAACTGAAATTTAAATCATAAAATCACAAATATATTAAAATTCACTATTAAATACATTGAATTCATCAAATGCATATTTGGTACTAGATTCATGTATCAATATAAATGTATCTCTCCTTATTTCTTTAAATATAATTGTGCAAATTCAAGGAATATAAATAAAAATATAAGATTAAAATAGCTCGAGCTTCGAGAAATTTAAAACCACAACACTAGAAAGCATATAACTTGTGCATTATGAATTTGAGAACTTAAAATGTTACAAAATTATAATTCAGAGAAAATTTGTCGCACATCTTTGGTCAAAGTGAAAAACACAAGCTAAAATACTTGGTAAATATAAAAAAGTGTCTAGATGGATAATTGGATATAGTATATAAATAAAATGGTTAAAGAAAACAAGACGGCCCAATTCGATTTTTGTGTCAATTGTTCTACTTTCGATTTGAACTAGAATTGGGGGACGAAATGGGCGCGTTATTTGAGATGGAGCGGGTTGATAGGAAATTCTGATTAATTTGTCCCAATTTAATCCGATCGATCAATCTGGGTGAAATTTGATTATTTAAAAAAAAAAAAAATTAGTGTTGGAGATAGGGGACAATACATCCTTATTTGATTTTGCTATTAATTGTCCCGATGAGAAATGCAGCACATCTCTAATCAAAAGTGGAAGAAAACTGAAATCCTTACTAAATAAAGGAGTGTCAATAGGGGTATAGTATTATCTAATTTGATTCATGCTTATTGTGCACAATTAAATGAATTTGCGATTGAGCGTTAATGATGTTCATCAATAATAGCATAAACATTTTTTTCACCAACAACCCACACATATTTGTAGAGTTTCTCAATAAGATGTGGTCAAATGATGAGCTAAAATTGAGAGAGGATGATAAGACAAATCCTCTTTTGAGAAATTATATTGTGTATATCTAGTAAATTATATTGATAGTGTAATAAAAAATATCTCAAACATATGAGAATTGACTTTTAAGTACCGTCCAACATCTAATAAAAAATACATCCAACCTAATTATTTGAATCAAGAATAACCGGAAAACTAATATCTCAAATCTGATGATTTGCTTCTTCTTCTTTTTTTCAATTTTAAATGGTCACGTGGTTTATTAGGATTAGTCACATATATTATTTAATTTATAAATTAAATCCCACAACATTAAAATTCAAATCACCGTTGAAATGTTTCTTGAATATATTTTTTGCTTTTTTGAGAGACAATTTGACTTATATTTAAAATTAAATTGAATTAAATTAACTTAAGGTGTCATTTGATAGTCAGTGAAAAAGCAACTTATTGGGTATAAGTTATACAATATTGGTTGGCTAGTTAGGAAATATGTTACTATGTATAAGATTAATAGAATTTTTGTTTTGCAATTTAGAAACTCGTCTCACTAATACATGTATAGGTTATAAGAAAGTAATGTCTTATCTTATACGGGATTAAAAATAAATAACTAATGTCTATAATTCTAACCAACTACTAAAATCATGACCAGTTTGGACATGTCATACGGAAAAAAAAGATTAAATTTCACCCAGATAAAAATTGAATTCCGTACACTAACAGAACAAGTGAAGAGAACTTCACAAAGAGCTTGAAAGAGAGTAGTTGCCTCTTTACTCCCAAGAAAATTTCCCACTATTTCAATAACAGAGCAAGAGAGCTTCACAAAGAACTTGAGAGAGAGGGCTTAAAAGTGTATTTGTTTATGTTTTCCCTTCCAGCCCAAAGAAGGTAAGCTTTTTGTTTTATATGTTGTTTTGTGTATGTATATGTTTTATTTCATATTTCTAGTAACTTTTTAAAGTTCTTATTTTTATTTTTTGTTTAAGATCTAGTTTTTTTGGAAAATAAACCTAGTTTTTTATTCTTAAAGGAAGAAAGAAAAAAAAAAGTCCTTAATCTCCCTTTGCTCTATTCAAAAATAGCACATTTCCATTTTTGTTGTTAATCTCTATTAATTTCCTTTTGTTTGTAAAATAGAGTTATATAGATAATCAAGTGACTATGACTATGACATCTAACGAATTCTAATACTTTTATGTTTTTGTTATGTTATAGTTGCTTATAGTATCGACATTAACATTACTAATTGCATGTGTTATAATTTATGAAATAGGTGTTTAATTTGGAAGATAGAAACATGCTTCTACCCTATATTTGAGATTAGGGTCGGATGAGTAAATTCATAAAGAAAACATTATAACTACGTGATTCTAATCTATATTGTTGGCTGCTAACACACAATTTTTCTTTCTTGTTTCATTTTTTTTTACTAAAGATGCTTGTTATTCATATAAGAGTGATGAAACAGTTCAACATTAGTTATTTTTAGCATAATATACTTAAAAGACATTTAACATTAATTTCACGGGAAAATATTATTATTTATAAAAGTAGAATTAATTCTAGATAATAAGTTGTTATTGGTTTATATTAATTATTTTGGTTGTTGTTGTAAAAAAGTTATTTATTAGTATGAAGATTATAGTTGTTTAATTCAAAGTTCTAAGATATTCTTAATAAAAAATATAATAATAAATTTGTTATGTTTCTTTTTTAATTTAAATTTTGTATCTTCTTTCTTTTATAATATTCGATATTGTTTCAAGTGAAATATAAATCAAAAAATCATATTTAGTATTAAATGTGCACATACATATTAAAATTGACAATTAAATACAAGGATACATCAATAGATAATTGATTAGATACATGTATTCTCCTTATTTGATTAATGTATTTGTGCATATATAAAGAAGTGTCTAGAGGGATATAGTAAGTTATTAAGAGTTTTAAAAAAGACAAAATGGCCCGATTTGAATCCGGTGTCAATTGTCCTAAAATCAGTTTGAACTAGAATTGGGGAACAAAATGGGCGTGACATTAGAGATGGAGTGGGATTGATAGAAAATCCCAACTGATTCGCTATGATTTGATTCATTTCAATTACCCGCCATGAATCGAATGGTACGATGTCACCATCACCTTTTAACCCATACCTCGAGTTAGAGGAAAAGGGAAAACATAAATTCATTAGGCAAGAGAAATTTATGGATATAGCCAACAAATGAAAACAACTCTGATCATTATACACGATATTGCAAACAGAATAACAACTCAAATGTGCATACCATAATTCTGGTGGGATTGTAATTCTTTTTTTTGCCCTAATGCGCAAACCTGATAGTTGGACATACAAAATATGTTAGTCGTCAACGCTGGAAGTGTAACTATAAAATCAGATAAATAATCAGTTTAGTCATCTAAGTAAATTACCATTTACACTGATTTTTCATCCCTTTATAAGTTGACTAGAAATTGTTAGCACAAATATCTAAGCTTAATAGATCGAAATAAATAGAATCCAACTTCTCATTCATCAAATACAATACCTATAAGAAATTCAAGAGGGTCTCCTTTCCCAAAATTATCCTTCCATTTTGAGTTACCAAACAAGAATGGCCAAAAGTTTGCTTCATTTTTTTCGTATGAAAAAACGCATAGAAGAACGTTACTTTCAATAATCATTTTGGTCATTTTGCTGGAGAAAAAACACCACATTCGAACCACTTGCACTATAAGATAGATCCAATTAATAGTATTTTATTATAGATTTTGCAAATTGTTGATCTGGAATGTCGAAATCAACAAGTCAAGTGAAAATATATTCATTCAATAAAATATGAAATATCTCATAAAACATTTCTGCAATCCTTTATAAAACACAGTTAAAATGTCCCAAAAGCAAACTTGAGAGGAGGAACAAACAATGAAGTTGTAAAATCAACATCTGAAATTTCTCTCATTATGCTAACTTGTTTTACTTCAAGAGAAGTCTATAACTACGATTTTAATATTCTACAAAAGAAAAAATAACGTTCCTACTTGAAGGCACAATCAACTATATGTATCAGCTTCACTTCAATTACCAGCCATGAATCAGGTGGTATGACGTCAAGATAACCTTTATCCCCATACCTGTAGGTCAAAGTGAAAAACACAAGCTAAAATACTCTGTAAATATAAAGAAGTGTCTAGATAGATAGTTGGATATAGTATATAATTAAAAGGGTTAAAGAAAACAAAACATCCCAATTCGATTTCGGTGTCAATTGTTCTGATTTCGATTTGAACTGGAATTGGGTGACGAAATGGGCGCTATATTTGAGATGGAGCGGGGTTGGTAGGAAATTTTGATTAATTTGTCCCTATTTAATTCGATCTATCAATGGGTGAAATTTAATTATTTTTTTAAAAATAAAATAGGTGTTGGAGATAGGGGACAAGACATCGTCATTTGATTTTGCTATTAATTGTCCGGGGAAGAAAAAGCTGAAATCCTTACTAAATAAAGGAGTGTCAATAGAGGTGTAGTATTATCTAATTTGATTCATGCTTATTGTGCACAATTGAATGAATTTGCGATCATGATTGGGCGTTAATGATGTTCATCAATAATAACAGAAGCAATTTTTTCACCAACAACCCACACATATTTCTAGAGTTTCACAATAAGATGTGGTCAAAGGATGAGCTAAAATAGAGGGAGGATGATAAGACAAATCCTCTTTTGAGAAATTATGTTGTGTATATCTAGTAAATTTTATTGATAAAGTAATAAAAAATATCTCAAACATATGAGAAATGACTTTTAAGAACCATCCATCATCTAATAAAAAAATACATCCAACCTAATTATTTGACTCAAGAATATCCGTAAAACTCAAGAATACTCGTAAAACTAATATCCCAAATCTGATGATTTGCTTTTCTGTTTTTTTCAATTTTAAATAGTCATGTGGTTTATTAGGATTAGTCACACATATTATTTAATTTTAAAATTAAATCCCCCAACATTAAAACTCAAATCACCGTTGGCATGTTTCTTGAATATATTTTTTGCTTTCTTGAGAGTCAATTTGACTTATATTTAAAATTAAATTGAATTAAATTAACTTAGGGTGTCATTTGATAGTCGGTGAAAAAACAATTTATTGAGTATAAATTTTTGTATAAGTTATACAATATTGGTTGGCTAGTTAGAAAATATGTTACTATGTATAAGATTAATAGGATTTTTTATTTAGCAATTTAAAAACTCGTGTAACTAATACATGTATAGGTTATAAGAAAGTAATGTCTTATCTTATACGGGGTTAAAGATAAATAACTAATGTATGCAATTCTAACCGGCTATTGAGATCATAACCAGTTTGGACATGTCATACGGAAAAAAAAAAATTCATCCCAAACAAAAATTGAATTCATACACTAACTCACGCGAGTTTAGTACCTACTTCCTCACACTCAAGAATATTTCCATAACATAACAAGTGAAGAAAACTTCACAAAGAGCTTGAAAGAGAGTAGCTACCTCTTTACTCCCAAAAAAATTTCCCACCATTTCCATTACAGAGTAAGAGAGAGCTTGACAAAGAACTTGAGAGAGTGGGCTTAAGAGTGTATATGTTTACGTTTTCCCTACCAACCTAAAGAAGGTAAGCTTTTTGTTTTATATGTTGTTTTGTGTGTATGTATATGCTTTATTTCATATTTCTAGTAACTTTTTCAGGTTCTTATATTTTTTTTTTGTTTAAGATCTAGTTTTTTTAAAAAATAAACCTAGTTTTTTATTCTTAAAGGAAGAAAGAAAAAAAAAAGTCCTTAATCTCCCTTTGCTCTATTCAAAAATAGCACATTTCCATTTTTGTTGTTAATCTCTATTAATTTCCTTTTGTTTGTAAAATAGAGTTATATAGATAATCAAGTGACTATGACTATGACATCTAACGAATTCTAATACTTTTATGTTTTTGTTATGTTATAGTTGCTTATAGTATCGACATTAACATTACTAATTGCATGTGTTATAATTTATGAAATAGGTGTTTAATTTGGAAGATAGAAACATGCTTCTACCCTATATTTGAGATTAGGGTCGGATGAGTAAATTCATAAAGAAAACATTATAACTACGTGATTCTAATCTATATTGTTGGCTGCTAACACACAATTTTTCTTTCTTGTTTCATTTTTTTTTACTAAAGATGCTTGTTATTCATATAAGAGTGATGAAACAGTTCAACATTAGTTATTTTTAGCATAATATACTTAAAAGACATTTAACATTAATTTCACGGGAAAATATTATTATTTATAAAAGTAGAATTAATTCTAGATAATAAGTTGTTATTGGTTTATATTAATTATTTTGGTTGTTGTTGTAAAAAAGTTATTATTAATATGAAGATTATAGTTATTTAATTCAAAGTTCTAAGATATTCTTAATAAAAAATATAATAATAAATAATTTATGTTTCTTTTTTAATTTAAATTTTGTATCTTCTTTCTTTTATAATATTTGATATTGTTTCAAGTGAAATATAAATCATAAAATCATATTTAGTATTAAATATGCACATACATATTAAAATTCACTATTAAATACAAGGATACATTTGATTAGATACATGTACTCTCCTTATTTGATTAATGTATTTGTGAATAAATAAAGAAGTGTCTAGAGGGATATAGTAAGTTATTAAGAGTTTAAAAAAAGACAAAATGGCCCGATTTGAATCCGATGTTAATTGTCCTAAAATCTGTTTGAACTAGAATTGGGGAACAAAATGGGCGCAACATTAGAGATGGAGTGGGGTTGATAGAAAATCCCATTTATTGCAATTACCCTCCATGAATCAGATGGTACGATCTCACCATCACCTTTTGACCCATACCTCGAGGTAGAGGAAAAGGGAAAACACAAATTCATTAGGCAAGAGAAATTTATGGATGTAGCCAACAAGCGAAAACAACTTTGATGATTATACACGACATTGCAAACAGAATAGCAACTCAAATGTGCATACCTTAATTCTGGTGGGATTGTAATTCTTCTTTTGCCCGAATGCGCAAATCTGATAATTGGACATACAAAATATGTTAGTCGTCAACGCTGGAAGTGTAACTATAAAATCAGATAAATGATCAGTTTAGTCATCTAAGCAAATTACCATCTACACTGATTTTTCATCACTTTATTAGTTGAGCAGAAGCTGCTAGCACAAATATCTAAGCTTAATAGATCGAAATAAATAGAAGTCAACTTCTCATGCATCAAATACAATACCTATAAGAAATTCAAGAGGGTCTCCTTTCCCAAAATTATCCTTCCATTTTGAGTTACCAAACAAGAATGGCCAAAAGTTTGCTTCATTTTTTTATATGAAAAAACGCATAAAAGAACGTTACTTTCAATAATTATTTTGGTCATTTTGCTGGAGAAAAAACACCACATTCGAACCACTTGCACTATAAGATAGATTCAATTAATAGTATTTTGTTATAGATTTTGCAAATTGTTGATCTGGATTGTCGAAATCAATAAGTCAAGTGAAAATATATTCATTCAATAAAATATGAAATATCTCACAAAACAATATTCACCATTGATTTCTGTAATACTTTATAAAACATAGTTAAAATGTCCCAAAAGCAAACTTGAGAGGAGGAACAAACAATGAAGTTGTAAAATCAGCATCTGAAATTTCACTCATCGTGCTAACTTGTTTCACTTCAAGAGAAGTCTACAACTACGATTTTAAGATTCTACAAAAGAAAAAATAGCGTCCCTACGTGAAGGCACAACCAACTAATATATATCAGCTCCACTTCAATTATCAGCCAAGAATCAGGTGGTACGACATCAAGATAACCTTTATCTCCATACATGTATGTCAAAGTGAAAAACACAACATAAAATACTCGATAAATATAAAGAAGTGTCTAGATGGATAGTTGGATATAGTATATAATTAAAAGGGTTAAAGAAAACAAAACATCCCAATTCGATTTCGGTGTTAGTTGTTCTGATTTCGATTTGAACTGGTATTGGGGGACGAAATGGGTACGGTATTTGAGATGGAGCGGGGTTGGTAGGAAATTCTGATTAATTTGTCCCAATTTAATCTATCGATCAATCTGGGTGAAATTTAATTATTTTTAAAAAAATAAAATAGGTGTTGAAGATCGGGGACAAAACATCCTGATTTGATTTTTCTATTAATTGTCCGTGGAAGAAAAAGCTGAAATCCTTACTAAATAAAGGAGTGTCAATAGGGGTGTAGTATTATCTAATTTGATTCATGCTTATTGTGCACAATTGAATGAAATTGCGATCATGATTGGGCGTTAATGATGTTCTTCAATAATAATAGAACCAATTTTTTCACCAACAACCCACACAATGATTTTATCGATTTCATGCCACACCAATGCTTGAAATGTCTTAATTGCATCATCTAAGAAAGATAAAATGAAAAGAAAATATTAAGCAAAATTATGCGATCACACCAAATTGGTCGTAACATAAAATGAGTTTTTTCATTGTTATCTAACCATGAATCTAAACGATATGATATAATAGAATTTAAATAACAATCAAAACAAACATTGTATTTAAACTAACAATAAATACAATAAAATAAAATACAACATGTAACAACGTCCATACAAACAAGGTGTTATTAGGCTTGCCTTCATATAGTTTACACTCAAATTATATTTATTTTTTTAAAATTACTACTACTACTTTTGGCATAATTTTGAATTTCGAGAGTCAAACTTTTCTTTTTTTAGTTTTGATTGTGAATTTGGATTTTAGACATTGAAATTTTTTAAATATAAAATTTACATATTTAAAAAATTACTTAAAATATATTATAACTTATAATAAGTGAAAATTTAAAATAATTAAAATATATGTATAAAATAATTTCTAGAAAACTCCTTTTGAATATCAGAAAAGTATCGCAAAAATTAAGATTGAAGGAGTACTAGTGTAGTATTTTGTCATAATATATATAATAATTATATTTTCGGTTAAAATGATCATGAAGGCTAACTAAGCAAAATTAAAATAACTTTTGAAAGACAAAATAAAGATAACTGAATTTTGAGATAACCATTAAGATATTCACATGTAACTATCTCAAAAATGACATGATAATATTGTACACATCGGTACATAAAACTTAAATTCTTTTTATTCCATCATAAAATCATTATTATACATCAATTACATTATAATGACATTTGACCTCAACCTTGGCTCAAAAAAAGTGCTTGAGCATTCTCATCACTACAATAGAGACAAGGATGTTGAGTCTTAATATGTTCATCATTTTCCAAAACGTACCTAGACTTCATCACCAACTCTTTATAACTAATAGGGCCACAATTTTTCTCCAACACAAGTAAAATTGCATGACTAAATGCCCCATAAGCTTGATTTTCATTTTCAATTCCTCCAACATCTTGACATTCTTCATTAGCTTGACATCCACTTAACAAAATACCCTCATCTTGTTTAAGTGGCTTCCATAAATCTAACTCCAATTGAGGCAAAGAAAACATAACACTAGCATCATTTCCAAAGAGTTGTAACATGTGTGTTCCAATATTTGAGGTGTTTATGTTTGTTAAGGATGTTAGATGTTCCAAGATTGTTTCATGAGGGATGAATTTAGACTTGGAATAATAACATTTTGATGCTGACTCTGACTTGTTTGGGACTGAGACATAGTTATTGCTGTTTTTTTCGAATTCTTGATTTTTTGGTTTGTGGTGAGATGGTCCAATTTGCTCTTTTTCTTTGTCAATTAGGCCTCCACTATGGCAAGAATCTGAAAGGATAGTGAATGTTGCTCCTTGTGGTACTCGATTCACTATTTTTCGAATATCCACATCTGCCAAATAAATATTTTAATTAATTTAAAGGTTATTAAGAACTTAAAGATATGTAATAATAATATAAAATATAAACATATTTTTTTACAAAGAATAATTGAGTCATTGGAAATGATGGTTTCAATGAGTAGATGATTTGGACTCTCCTAAGAGGCTATGCTAAATTAGATGTCATCCCGTTATACGAGTTGATTTCTCAAATGATTATTCAGTTTATTACAATAATTTCATGTGACAAAGATAATTTATCTAGTTTTATGACTTTTCTCCGATAAATCGTAATCCCATTTGTGAAATTTTACTAGATATGTTTGTTGTTGTTTGCAATAAATCGTTAGTTCAGTGTTGTATATCACTTAAAGTTTTTAGGGTTAACATGACATAATCACCATAGCTATTTTTTATTTAATTTGGCATGCTTAATATTTTTATGTCGGGCGAGATAAAATGGGCGAGCACCAAAAGTCTAGTAAATAGTAATATCCGAGTTGATTGATTAGACAATAATTACTTATTATTTCAGTATTAGCCTCTTATATATCTCACTAGAAAGAACATTTTAACGCGCTTAACATAGGAAAAGTTTAGTTATTTTGAAGTGGCAAAACTTAGTTTTATGACCAACCATTCGAGAAATCAACCCCTTAACAAATGCCTTCTCTAGAAGGCAAAAATACTATATTTCATAAACTTTATACCTAAGATTAAATTAAATAAGATAAAACAAACTTACTAGTAATATAATTGAAATCAAATGGAATTATTGCCTCTTCTTGATTCTTTTTTCCAGTCAATGTACCATGCCCACTAAAATGAAAATACAAAATATCCCCTTGTTCAGCTTCATCAACCATTTTATTAAGTGCTTTCTTGATATTAATTCCAGTAGGCATAATAGGACTGCCTGATTTATCCATGAGCAATTCAATGTGCTGTGAATCGAACCCGAATCGATTCACTAGCACATCTCTCATGGCTAAAACATCGTTGTGACATCCATGTAACCTGTACCAGCAACAAAGTCAGAAATTTCGTTAAACTATTCAAAGTTTAGTATATAGGTAGCAAAAGTCAATATTTATCTACATATATCAGTGGCAGAGCTAGAAATTCAAATAAGAGATTATTTATGCCGAAAAAATTATTATTTTTTACATATACCAATAATTTTTCAATGAAGGAGGTTCAACTTGCACCCCTATGGGCTATGTCTATGCTCTTGACATATACAATATAATTTTTTATATACTCGATATAGTTTTTTTACGAAGGATGTTCAACTGACCGACTCTTCATATAGACTACGTCACGACTAACCTGTAAGGTGTATTTTCGTAGTTGCAACCAACTAGAACTGCTAATTTTTTTCCAACTTTCTCCATTTTTTTCAAAAAATAAATGAATGTAAGATTTCTCTTTGTTTGTATATATTTATCAATGTTGAAGTGTTTTTAATTTGTGGTTTAATTTAATTGGAGTTCAAATTTATAGAGAATGTTTTATTTGTTATTGCTTGTAAGTTTCATTTCTTGAAGTCATTATTAATTGCTTATAAGGTACCATTGTTGAGTTTTTACTTTAAGAAATTAGAGGAATTAAGCAAATATTATTTTGTTCACACGATTAATTTTTCTTTTTTTTTTTCCTCTTTTAAATTAAAGGTTTTGTAGGATATGAAAAAAAAATAGTTTTATTTTGATTGGCGCACGCAATGATAAAAGATGTTTCCTCGATGACCGCGAGTTCAAGTTGTGAAATCTACCTCACGCACAATGAGAGATATTAACGCAGCCTTTGAGTAATCTAAACCTATCGAAAGAGAGTCGTGGCAAAAGTTGTTGTTTTTGTGCCTAACCAGAAGGTTACGGGTTCAAGCTACGAAAACTAAATTACCTCTGATATAAATATAAAATAAAATTATGTATAATAGACACATTATGATCCGACTAATAAAAGTGTGACAATTAGGATAAAGTGTGTTTTTTTTTTTTTTGATGGGGACATGAAACTGCATGTTTTCTTACACGTAACATCTAAATCAATTAGAGAAATTTCTTAGAAATCACTTTAGTAAGCAGCAATTTCATATATAGTATTAATTAAAACCTCTTATTAGTGGTTTGATTTGATGTGTAAGCATCATATGGTATTTACGTGACACAAAATTATTTTATTTAGTTTTGGCTTCTAAGGCTTGATATGGAAATGTGTTACTTCAAAGCAAAGAAATACATATGGAGAGCTACCAACACTTGTTGTGGTGGAATCAACGAGTCGTAAGTATTTATTCATCTTTAATCATAGGTCTCAAATTCACCTTGGTTAGGAAGTGTTTTACCCCAATGTAGGACTTTCTGACAAAAATCTGAATTTAATTGGGGTCGAATCCCTACGGAGTCGCCTTTGTTAGGGAGTGTTTCCCCCCTAATGTGAGACTTTTCAGCACGTATTCAAATCTAATCGAGCTCCAACATGGATATTGAACGTCAAATGTGAAACCAAAAAAAATACATATGGAGACGTTATTCAAAGGCTCCAATTAGGAAGTTAAGAAATGTGTTCTCATAGTAACGTTAATCGTGGTTACATTCATAAGTAGTCTGGTCCATCGTAACATTATGATTTTTTTAAAAATACCGCCAGAACGACGTAAATCATTAGATGATTGTCAAGAGTAGTCTTATTTGTCTCCATAGGAGCACAACACAAGTTTCTAGCTTGATTCTTCAAATGCTACACATAGATTATAAGGTGTTTTTAGCACACATATATGTTAGGATGAAATCTGGAATTCGTCTCGACGTCCTTTTAGCCAGGTGGCCAGTTCATCTGTCGTCCTCCGAGAAGGTGAAGGTGAAGATGGTAAACAGATTGGCCTGAAAACAACAATCTTCGAGTTAATATACATATAAAATGGAACTACGATAACTGGAAACAACGGGAGCAAAGAAGTTACATACATCCATCAGGCCCATCGTTGATCACGAGTCTGAATCCATTCTCGAGAAGACCTTCCTGTTTGGCTACAAGCTTTGCTGTGTAGAGAAGTCGACCAAGAACATCACAGTTCTTTTCTTCAGCCTGAAAATAGAAATTCAAAACGAGAGGTTTCCATATTATAAAGCAGCATAGAGCTAATAGTACTCAAATCTTTCAAGAGATTCCCAGTTATGAAGGACGAAGGACATTGTTCTACGTACTCTAGACAAGTGTTCGTTCAGGAAACCAAAATTTGTTATTCTCTATTCTCAATAAATAAACTAGTGAGAGAAAAGAAAGATGAAAGAATGAAAGAAGATCAACCCCTCAGCCACTAACTAGTAGCTTCACCGAATGCTGAGTGTCTTAACCAGCTCGGTGCTAAAGCTAATTTCTAAAATCTTGTATCTCCTTTTTCTCGTCTTCATTACTATTTTCTTCATTTGATCAGGCAAATCAAGGATCATATTAAAGAGCAGTACGTGAAATAAGTAAACATTTAGACTTCAAACCAACAAGTTCGGTGAAGCAATCGCTTCAAAGCATCACCAATTTTCTCGTTTCTTATATATTCATGACTCATATTCTTATAGCAAAGGCAGTGCTTCATTGCGCTTCTTGTGTGCAGGCTATCAACAACTATGAGGGACATCCTTAAAAAAATCGTTCCTATTAATAAGAGAGAGAAAACTACCTAACTCATGATTTAGGACCAAAACCCCAAATTAGTCGGAAAATGAGTGAAAAAGAACGCAACAACAACATACCTAGTATAGCCCCACAAAGAACAAATGATAAGAAATGCGTAAATTGTACAGAGCCTACACATGTTACAGTTCAAAGCAAGAAAAGAAAGAGAGCAAGAAACAAGAAATAAAGAATGAAGAACACCAAAAGAAACAACTGATTTACTAAAAAACACAGAAACAAACAAAACATGGAGAACTCCCTACACCTAGTGTAGCTCCATGGAGTGCTGCGAGTCTACGAGCAGCAATGAGCTAAAGCTAGTTTCTAAGTGTCACCTCTAAGCCAATAAATTACCAAAGCTAGCCTCCAAGTGTCACCATTTTATACTTCACTAAAGGAACTGCACCTCATATATTCTGAAGCACAAATACAGGAATTACTGTACCTCTTGTGTGCAACGTTTTAACAACTATGAGCTCATACAAAAGCTTGTTCATACTCTTTCAGAAAGAAAACAAAATACCTTGGAAAGTCCGGTTAAGCCATCCCTGACCTTGGGAATAAGCAATATGTGCACAGGAGCTTGGGGATTTATGTCTCTGAAAGCTAAAACCTGGCAAGAAAATGACAGAAACAAATATGAAATACATTATACATCAAAAGAATCAGCTGACATGAAAGCTTAAAGACTTGGGCATATTGATGCACGATATCAAAATACACATACCATAAGCGGTGGATAAATAACTGACAGCACCCCAAAAAAAAATTCATGCTTCGTAGAGTAATTTGAACTTTTAGTAAAACAACAGCACCAAATTACACAATCTTTGCTAACATCCGGATACTGCTAAAAAAGCAAATAGCCTATTCCCTATTCCCCATGTAATCCAAAATATGAGTTCAGAAAATCACACGGAAAAGAAACATGCTTTACATCTCATGGAAGCGTGAACCATTTGTATGATAACCATTTGTCATTTACTTCTAGACCTAACAAAAAACCAAGTGGTGTCCACTCCTACCTCCTCAGGATACCTACATTTTCCCACGAGCACTTCTCTTTCTTGATATAAAATTGAGTAGTTGGAAGATTTTACATAGATTCTCGTGCTCCTCCGCGGTATTACTATACAGGTACCAAAACGCACAACAACATACCCGGCGAAAAATTCCACAAGTGAGGTTCACGGAAGGCAGTGTGTCCGCAGCCTTACCCCTACCTCATGAAGGTAGAGAGGCTATTTCTGATACTCTATACAAACCAAATACAGTAGCAAAGAAGTCAAGCTAAAAACAACGAAAAAGAGAACAATAGCAACGCCAAAAATACACGATAATCAAAGCAAATCAAACATCAGGTAAAACCAAAACACTTAAACAGAACGAAAAATTCCAGTACAAAACATTCTCCTCCAAACCAATCTCACCCTAATACACAAAAACTGCACATAAAGGTTTAAACTTTATACCTCAAACAAATACAAGACAAAAAATTAAACACATAACAAGCACACATACCTTGTCATCCTCAAATACAATATCTGCTGGGATTTCCTTGTTAATGATCTTGTCAAATCTGAAAATCAAGATTCAATTTTTAAGAAACCCCATTACAAAAACAGAGCTAATTACACATAAAATTGAAAAATAGACAGAAAAATGCATACATAGTAGGAGAATCTGACTGAAAATCAAGAATCAATTTTTAAGAAAACCCCAATATAAAAACAGACATAATTAAACATTAAACTGAAAAATATGAGGAGAAATGCATACATGGTAGGAGAATCTGAAGGAACAGCAAGAAGAGCAGCTTCTTTCTCAGAAGCCATGGCTGACTTCTTCTGATGAGTGAAGTGTGAAGTGAGTATTTGGAGTCTGCTCCTATTGGGGTTTTCTTCACTCATATTGTTGTTAACTTCTTTATTGCTTTGTGGGTATAACAACTTATATTAGTCAACAGATTAGTGCTATAAGTTTCTCATAATTATGATTAGATATACCAAGTTTTTGTTTGTACAATACAAGAAAATATTATCCTGGAAAGTAGTATGTGCAGATATAGATGAAGATGATGTGTGTAAAAAAATATCATCAATGTCGAATAACACCTAAGAAACTTATTTTTCAACATCCTTGATGAATTATTTTTAAAGAATTTCTTTTTGCATAAAATATATTTTTCAACAAAATTTGATTAATTGAACATATGAAAATGTTTTCCTCCACAAATTGATACATTTGACCTTTCAACATATACTAGTAGAGGGGACACACATATTTTTATGGAATTTAATTTAAAATGTGACTTTAGTGTGAATAACTTCACTTAACTTATTTATTTTATAAAAAATCAACCTTTCTTACTGATCAACTAACCATTAGTCCTAACACTTCATTAGTATCGATAAATAGTTATTTATTCTTAGTTAGAGATTTTGAATTTAAATTTTGTTAGTATACTAGGTGAAAAGAATATTGCAACATGTGAAGATATTTGGATATTGATGAGTTTGTTTGATGTTTGTAAATATTATATACATTTCTAGGACTTAGAATCTAGTAGCTCATTGATCAAAGGTAGTAGTAATTTGGAAAAACAAAACTTTGTATTTCTATTATATCAAGAGCTAGATTATTAGCGATGAATTCGAATAAACTTAGTAATTTTTAATTGGATCATATATTTATATTAGAATTTTGATAATTAAGATGAGTTGTGAATTCAATGACAAGTTCACAATCGATAAAAAAAAATAAAATCACAATCGATAAGCTATAAATTTTGTATTCACCTTCAATTATATTGTGTGTTGAGTCCACCTCCTGAAATCATATGCATAACATATAAATACATTAATATGGGGTGGAAATTAAAAAATTTCATCATAATATGACGATTAAAGTTTGCATACAAAATATCCCATGCATCTTCGAGAGGATATCTAGGTTGTGAAAATCAAAAAATTCATCAACTTATAAATCTCCTAAACTAGTATTTACGATCATATACTACATATCCTTTAGAATAATTTTCTTATGGATTTATTTGCTTTACCAATATTGGGCTGGGATATCATGATGAAACTTCCTTAATTGACTAAGCCCATTTGAAAAAAATTCTTGTTCTCTCTTTATGGGCTAGTGGGCCAAATAATACATTAGATCTTGCATTTCATGAGTCCCCCACATTTTAAAGTTTAATTAAGGTTTTAAGATATATATGATATACGAGAGTTAAACTGTCATGTCATTCAAAAAGATATTTAGAAAAAACATTTTAAATAGTGATTTTGTAATCTTGAAAAAGAAAATAGATTATCTATTATAACAAGTAAATATAATATGATAATGTAAAAAAAATCTTACTTTCACATTTATAATCTAGGACGATAAATGACATGTAAATTCCACCATAAGTTGTATAACGTAAATTCTTATATACACTGTCAATATTGTATCACAATAGGATATGTTACTTGGTATAATAAGTAGATGTGAATTGATAGTGTAAAATTTTTTTACACAGTAACAATTGATGTACAATCAAACTTTTATATAATGTTGTTATATTTCTGGATATTTTTTTAATTGCTATATTATAATACTATCATTGAGAAGATATAATAGTAATTTTATTAGAATTTTTTTTTTACACAAGAGAGATATAGAAAAGGTCATTTTAAAAATTCAATTTAATTCTACATGGCTATAAAACATCATTTCCTTAATTTAACATAATATAATATAACACAACACGATAGATCAGTTAAAAAACATTTTTATTATAATATAACTTTGTTTATCAAATATTTTCAATTACTTAATTACTCTCAAGACAAGAATCATATACCCTTAATATAAAATTTTATACAAAAAAGAAACCTTGTGTTATTGTGTACGATCACATTATAATAAACCAAACAAGAATTAGGTAAATTATAAAAGAACACCTCATCCCTTTTTATTGAAACTATTTTTGTCAAATATATTATTTTTTCCACCGACAAAAATAGTCATAATTTATTCTTTAGAACCCCACAAATTAATTAATCATTTTGGCAATACACTAATGCCAAATTTTTATTCTATTAAGTCACTATCAAGTAGTCTAATCCAATAACAACTATATTGGTAACAAAATCAGAATAAAGACAGATATATTTATTCCAAAATCTAGGAGTTTGAATCAAGAATAATAATCCAAAATTTAAATAACTACCATGATAGTGACAACAGCTTGATTAACAAGAGCTTAATTAGTTAATATCATGCTTATTATATAATTAAATTAAAAATAAACATTAGTATAATGTTTTTTTAGTGGAATAATTAGCCGACACAATTGATTTAAGAGGTTATCATTATGTTTTTTAGCGGAAACAATTAAATAGCCAAAAACATTATAGGTTTATAGTTTGTTAGACACATAAATAATGAATTAGTTTGTACTACTTTCGTCACAAATTAAGTATCACTTTTTTAGAGTTAATTTAATTATTTGAATGGAATAAATAGTTGTAATTCTTCTTATGTCTATACGATGAAAACTGAAACTTCTTAAACGTAATCAAAAGCTTACGTAGTTTGAAGTTCCAGAAGAAAAAAACGACAAATATTTTGGAACAGAAGGAGTAGTTCAAAACGTAAGTAAAATTTAATTATTTATTTTTTGTTTTGTTAGGTTACAACATCGGAAGGATATAATTAGGTAAACCAATTTGTGGATAACTACGATGTCCATATTATTAATATTATTTTGGGGTATTTTAAGAAGTGGAACATTTGCTATTATCAAGAACATGAACCTAATTTTGGATCGTTTTAGGGTTTAACGATTCTTTCTAGTATATTTCAATATTTGTAATATTATTTCTTGGAAATATGATTAGTATCTATGAGAACAAGAAAAGAATCAAAACTGACATCTTTGTTTATTGTTTAAAAAGGAAGAGATTTAGATTCGCGGTGACAGAATTGGTTGATCAGGTGATCTTTCAAATAGGAAGTCGCATAGGAAGTCATAGAGTCTCAGGTTCGATATCTTCTGCATACTTTTTCTGGCTAAATTAGTTGAACAGGTGAACTTTCAAATAGAAAGTCATGGAGTTTCAAGTTCAAAATCCTCCACATATTTTTTCTAGCTAAAATGGTTGAGCAGTTGTTCTTTCAAATAGGAAGTCGCAGGGTCTTAGGTTAGATATCCTCTGCATTATTTTTCTGGCTGAATTAATTGAACATGTGAACTTTCAAATAGGAAGTCGCGGAGTCTAAGTTCAAAATCCTCCGCATAGTTTTTCTAGCTGAATTGGTTGAACATGTGATCTTTCAAATAGAAAGTCACTGAGTCTTAGGTTCAAAATCCTCCGCATACTTTTTCTGATTAAATTGGTCAAGTAGGTGATCTTTTGAATAAGAAGTCGTAGAGTCTCAGGTTCAAAATCCTCTACCTGTGTTTTTAATTGAACTCATCACACGAGACTTATCTAACACGATTTATGAACTATTACACTAAAACAAAATTTACCTTGTGCACACTCGAAAATGTTTCTTTGTCAACAAACGAAAAGGACGAGATTTAGATTGTGACAATAATTAAAATTTCAATAAATAATATTAATGAGCAATTAGGTTCAATTTATACTACTTTCCCCCCCCCCCCCCCCCCCCCCCCCCCCCCACCACAACCCCCCCCCCCCCCCCCCCCCCCCCCCCCCCCCCCCCCCCCCCCCCCCCCCCCCCCCCCCCCCCCCCCCCCCCCCCCCCCCCCCCCCCCCCCCCCCCCCCCCCCCCCCCCCCCCCCCCCCCCCCCCCCCCCCCCCCCCCCCCCCCCCCCCCCCCCCCCCCCCCCCCCCCCCCCCCCCCCCCCCCCCCCCCCCCCCCCCCCCCCCCCCCCCCCCCCCCCCCCCCCCCCCCCCCCCCCCCCCCCCCCCCCCCCCCCCCCCCCCCCCCCCCCCCCCCCCCCCCCCCCCCCCCCCCCCCCCCCCCCCCCCCCCCCCCCCCCCCCCCCCCCCCCCCCCCCCCCCCCCCCCCCCCCCCCCCCCCCCCCCCCCCCCCCCCCCCCCCCCCCCCCCCCCCCCCCCCCCCCCCCCCCCCCCCCCCCCCCCCCCCCCCCCCCCCCCCCCCCCCCCCCCCCCCCCCCCCCCCCCCCCCCCCCCCCCCCCCCCCCCCCCCCCCAATTATTCGTCCAACTAAATATATTCTAATATTTCAGAGGATGATTCCTATAACCACAGCAACAATACCAAGAACAACAGTAAAATGTTGGGTGAAACAGTTGGGAAAAAATTTACAATAAGATTTTTTAAAGTTATATATAATAATATACATAGTATTTTGTCCTTGTCTTTTAATTTCTTTATTATACAAATAAACCACTAATTACAACTTTTTTATTCTTAATTAATATTTTTTTTAGTAAGATTCCCTAAGTAATTAACCTTGGCTTTGTGCCTTTTTCAAGGTTTCAACTTTTTATTTTTGGACACATTTGTGCATGGTGAAGATGTAGTTAATCTCTGATCTAAAATTAACCCAATCTTAATCATTACTAAATAA
The DNA here is from genome assembly GCF_000226075.1 of Solanum tuberosum. NCBI lineage: Eukaryota > Viridiplantae > Streptophyta > Magnoliopsida > Solanales > Solanaceae > Solanum > Solanum tuberosum. Next base: position 3,618,730 of record NW_006238934.1, on the reverse strand, counting down.
AATTATATTGACTTTGATAATTTTAAACTTCATATAATTGCTGAAAAAATATATAATAATCCAAAAAATTGCAACCAAAAATAAAAGTGAGTATGTAGTTATTTCTTCAAAAAATATTGACTGATGCACATCGAGCCTCCAAATACATTGCATTCTTGGAAAATCCATGTATGGTAGGCCACACAATTAAAACAAAAGATTAATCAAGTTAGGCACTTTTAGTTCTAATATTCTTTTTATTTATATAATAAAAGAAATATTTGTACCTACTTGAAAATGTCTCCTTCATTAAATATGAAAACACTAGAGTAATTAAATACAACTTGACTATCTTTAATTCTCTTAACTACTTATAATTAACGTCAAAGAGTTGATTCAAATGGTCAAGTAGGAATATCTAGTAAACTCACTAGTCCCAATAATAGATCACACGTCTTCACTCCTATGAGTCAAACTCACCATTCTCAAGACTTTTTTTAAAAAATAAATAAATCATCCTTAGTATGTGGTGGGACGATAAAAATTCTTTTATTCATAATCATAAATCTCAGATTTTTCTAAAGAAATAAATCTCATGTCTAATTCAATTCTCGTGAGATGAGGATTATCAAAAATTATACACATGGGTATATAATTTTCAATTCAATCGATATAGGACTCGACACCCTCTATACGCTTAGGATTGCATGCACATCGATCTGGAGTAAGGATAATATAAAATGGGGCAATATCTAGTTAGAAAAAAATTGAAATAATCTTGATTCTGATAGCATGATTAAAAATAAATGAATATCGCGCCTAACTCATATCTATAAGTTAGTTTATAAGTTAGTTTATGAGGTGAAGATTAAAAACCATATATATATATATATATAAAAGGCACATAACTCCGTTCGTTCGCACTGATGTGAGACTCAACAAGTTTAAGCTCTCAAATTGTAGTTGTCATTCATAGAGAACGCTTTAATTTATCCATAAAATAGAATTTTTTTTAACAAGAAATTGAATTAATCAGGTTCTAAATTAGATACTAGACACCGAATTATAAGAAATCATATTTTTGTGTGTGTGGCTGGATTTAGGGTTTCCTCATTTTAGTAGATGGTATACCCTACCAAAAACATTAAACCAAGGGTTTCTAACACTACTATTATAGTCTTGCTTTTTAAGAGTGTATAATATATGATGTTATGTATTTAAAAATGACATGTTTGTATCTTTGTGGATTAAAGTTAGAAAAAAAAGTCTAAAATGTCAATATTCACGCATAAGAAAATTAATGCATATGTTAAAAAGAGTAAGTGATAAATCATTTATATATGTTTTTTGATGTTCCCTTAGATCACTTTTCAACAAAGACTGCCTTTGGTGTCCTTTTGTTTCAAGAGGGACATCTCAACAAACCCAATTACAAACATCTTTTGTGGGGTAAAATTAAAGAGTTAGGAACAAATCAATTCTTAGGAGAACTTTTCTCTCTATCTCTTTCCATTTATCATAACATATCAGACTATCTATTAATTGATTTGAATATATATAATACGCTATGAAACAGGCGAAGTAGGTAAAATTATAATCTTCATTTCTTAAAACAGGATATTCATCACGTTTTTTGTTAATTTTTGCTACGAAATTATAACCTCTACGATAATTAAGAGTAATGTGAAGCATATAGAAGTACTCGCTCACTCTGTTAAATTGCTATTCACGAATGAATTGATCAAAAAACCAAAAAATGATTCGCTTTTGATCACAACGAAGACCCAATGTGGTTGTTGTTTGTGCGTAGGACTGTCCCCCACTTCCCAGAGTTTGAAAAATTAAAATTGTACATTAACACTCCTCGAAATTTTTACATTATTGTGTTAAGTTGATCTACAATAACATACAACTCTTTTAACACAAGCTTAATATGGTAATCAGAAATATAGAATAATGTTAGCAATATTTTACGTACTTTATTTTGTGGAATTACATTAAATTTGTTGTTTTAGCTTCTAAATTTTATTTCACTTTTTAGGAAAAGAAACATGAATTAGGCACCTCGTGCATGAATAATAATTATGGTGGGAATCAATCATTTTTCAATTCCTAAATTTAAGTTTTATGTTTTGACAATAACTAATAAAGAATTTGTGTCAGTAGTGTAGTAGCTATGCTTGAAATTTCAATAAAAAGATTGTGACAATTATTATAGTGGGAATCAAGCAAACGTGGCATACTGGCAATAAAGTGTTAGGTAAACTCAGAAAAGATAATTATTGTGCTTTTAATAATTACCTTAAAGAAATATAAAGATTGTACATAGATTTTGTTCATATGAGCTTAATAAATAGAGTAAATATTAGTCGGTGCATGACATTTTATATAATCGATTTCAACTTATTTAAAATTAAATTATTTTTACTTGTTATTAAACTAATTTAAAAAATTGATTTTTTACCCTCGTTCGAACATTTATATTTAGAATATCAAAATATTGACGATACTTGTATATATTCAAGGGACAAATGATAAATATATATACCCCAGACTATCGTAAATGGTATGCAGATACCCTCTGTTATACTTTTGGGACATTGGTGCCCTTACCGTCCAAAAACTAGAGTATATATAGCCTTCACTCTAACAAAAGACTAAATAGAGACACGTGGTGCAATTTATCTGTCGGATCGGCGGATAAGATTATGATACATGCATGTTCATTAGTATAAAGGGTATATATATGATTTAATTTTTGGACGACAAAGCACCAATGTCCTAAAAGCATGACGGAGGGTATCTACATAACATTTATGATAGTTCGAGGGTATATTTGTCATTTTTCTCATATTCAATAATGAATACACAAATCAAGTAAAATTATTACAACAACCTTAAATGTAATATATTTTGATAGACTTTTGTCCTAAAATAAGTATCGCCTGAGCCAAAAAAATTGTCTCAAAGTAAATGTCATCTTCAAAATTTAGGAGAAAAATTAGCATGTTTTTTAATTATACCTCTATACTCTATTTACTTAGTAGAGTTTAGTTTTTAAAAAATATTTATTAAATAGAAATAGTTCGATAAACTATATTTATTGATTTTTTTAATGAACATAATTTTTATTAAGACACTAATTTTGAAACATAAAAAGTATAGATTAGAGCAAAATTATTAAGTCTTCATTATTAACAAACAAAAAAATGTGTATTGATGAATTGTTCTTCTTTGAAAAAATATTGTTTGAAATAATCACAAAAAACCAATAAATAAATTTTTTCAATTTTTGGAAAAATAATATTTCTTTTTAAGTTCAAAAGGTGTAAAAAAAAAAGGTGATGTGTAAAACCCAATAAAGTGAAAACTGACACAAAATTTTGTCGATATATGGTCACACGTGCTAAGACAAGATTGAACCGCACGTGTGCATAACGGAATACATCGTCATCCGGAAAAGTGACGACCGTTTCATTTTCCTCTTTAACAACAAAAAATGCGTCCCACTTTCCCATAAAAACAAAAACTTAATCGTGGAGTGATAACTATTTTTTCGTTCTTAATTATAACTATCGAGTTTAAATTTTCTTAATTTCTTTGAATACGAAATCGTCTTTGTTACAGAGCATTATGCCCTTTAATGTAGAACATTCCAACATGAATCTAAATTTAACTGAGCTCCAAACCATTGAATAATATGAAAGTACACCACACTACTAATAATACTTGACTATCTACTACTTCCTCTGTCCACTTTTAATTGTTATGCTACGTTTTTCGAAAGTCATAACTAATTTTCGAAGTGAACATTAATTCGATTTTTTAAACAAAAAATTTAGATATTAAAAAATTATACGAAAAGTACTATAAATTGTAATTTTCGTACATATCAATATGATAAAAAAAAAATCGTAAAATATTAATCAATATTCTTATCATTTGACTCTAAAAAGAAAACTATGATAATTAAAAATGGATAGAGCAAATATTTTTTATTGTAATCACCTTCATATATTTTTTTTCTATATAAGATTATATATTTAGTAAACTGAAATATCTATGATTATTAAATTTTAATCTACATCTTAATATTCATATGTTGTACTCTAACTCTAATTAAAAAAAAAATGAGACCTCAAATGAAAAACTAAATAATAATAATAATAATGGATAATATAAAGTTTTTTTTAGGACAAAAGTAAGCGTTACAAAGAATATTATAACAGAATGATAGAAAAAGGCTGAAAAAGAAACCGTTGTTTGCGCCATAGGTTTTTCCCATTCCACGTTTGGTCCAATCCCACGTAATTTATCACGTACAACCCCACTCCTTTAACCCCCACAACTGTCCTTTACTACAATTTTTCCGATATATTACGATTATTTTATTCTGCATTTGATCGGAAGTATATTCCATCTCTTACTTTCAATCAAACGAACTCTAAGGGTAGCTTTTGGATTACGTATCATACTATTTATATCGTAACGGTGAGATAAATTATAACATATATATGATGGAATAACAGATAATTAATCTTCAGACGATTTGTTTACAACAAAACGATCCCTAAGAATAGGATGAAATCTATGTATATCATATTCTATTAAATTTTCATCGTACTATACTCGATATGTTATTGTTGAATGAATTTGGAAAGTTTTTTTTTTTGGGGGGTTCAATCTAATTCACATAGTAAAAAAAATAATGAAATAATAAATAAAAGTTCCGCCTCTATTTTGGACTTTAGAGTCAAATTGACATGGTATACACCGACAAAAGGGATCTTGATTAACATTTTATTTTAACCTATTGATGCCTTTAATAATTATTTTTTTTTTTTTGTAGTTTCTTTCGATGTTAAATTTGTTAGGTTATAGTGTCTACTTTTAAGAAAAAAAAATTGTAGTGTTTAAGATTGAGATGGATAAAATCACTCTATCCTCTATAGCAATTTTTGAATTCAAATGAAGACTCTTGATAACAAATCTTGATTAATAGTTAGTTGGGATGGTCTCCCTTATTAATATCACGTCCGTTTCAATTTATATAATGTAATTTGACTGGTTAAGAAATTTAATAAAGAAATATTAATTTTTAAAATTTATAATCTAAAATAAATCATAAATGTTTGTATAACTATAAATCATCTCATTGAAGTAAAATAAATATTCTAAAATTAAATTGCCACTAAATATGAAAATGTGTCATTCGCTTTTAATCGACTACAAATTTTTTTTTGTATAAAGTATTTAAAAATAAATTAACCGAGTCAGTAAATTTCAAATACATAAAACCGAGAAAAGAACAATTAGATTCTATTTTCATGAAAACTCGAGAGTAGCACCAGTTACAAGAAAAAAAAGGCACAAAGTCCAAGTGCAACAGTGTGTGTTAATGGAAGTTCCCACCCACCCACACGAGCGGTTCTCATTTTCCCACACACACGACCACACTTATTTAAAAATTATTTTTATTATTTTATTGTTTACTTTAATTATTATAGTTACAACCGAAAGTATAATAAATTATTATTATTATTACTAACAAATTATATAGTAAAAAAAAAAAGTTACATTTATGTAATTTTTATTTATATTACTGATGTATTAACTTTTCGATTGATGTTTTTGGTTAAAGACAACGGTCTAGCCATTGTTTCTTTAACTTTATAATATTATGACTGAATTTTTTTAGCAATTGTTGAGAAAATATTTGAATTTGAGATCTTTAGTTAAGAATAAATGAATTATTGATAAATTATTGGTATCTTAGTGACATTGTTTATCTTAAATATATAAACAAACTCAACTTATTATACTCTTTCTATTCAATTTCAGTTGTCATGATTTTATTTTTTAGATTTAAATGATAAGAATTTTGACTAATATTTTATAATGTATTTTTTCATCATATTGATATGTAAAAAATAGCGATTTATAATATTTTTCATTTAGTTTTTGAATATCTAAATTTTTAGTTTAAAATATCGAACTAATGTGATCTAATTTAACTTTAAAAATTAGTCAAATTAACTTTCAAAAAACGCAACATGACAATTAAAATAAGGTCGGAGGGAGTAATATAGTAATTTATCATAGTGTAATATGTATTAATTAGGCATGATTAAGTGCTGAAAATACATGTTATGCATCTGTTTAAACAACAACAACAACAATAATAATAATAATAATATATTCAATGTAATACATATAAAAAATTAAGCATGTAAAACAAACGCAACAGTGAAGAATCCATATTAAAAATAACTGACAATAAAACATTAACAACCACAAATAATATAATAACTAAAGGTAAAGACGTGATAAAATCAAAGAATAAGATAATACGAGAGTAATAAAAATAGTACTCATTTGAAAGTCATGTAAATATTTGTTAAATATATAGAGTAGGTTATAGCAAAAATAAAAAAATAAAAAAGAGAATTTTGATTCCTAGAAAAATGAAAGAATCGTGTAAGTTTTTGTTTTTTTTTTAAAATATATTTTTTTGTTTTATTCTTTTTATTTCTCTTATATATTCAATGAAAAGACGATTCTGTTTCATGCTTCTCGTCACTTGGTCCTTTTTAAACGTTACAAGTCTTTTTCTTTTTGTTCCCTTATGCTTTCATTTCTTCTCTAAACATCAACAATGAAATTACTCTTCTTCTTCTTTTGGTCTAATTTTCTGACCAAAATTTAATCTTTTTTCAAAACTATTTCCTACCCATTTTTCCTTTTTCAAAGCAGAAAAAAACCCATTTTGAATCTTTAATTTTGGTTTAGTAAATCATTTTTTCTAAGTATTACAAAAAAAGGTGTCTTTAAACACATGAATAGTGGTGTTGGTTCTTGTTATGTTCAAGAAATGAACTTTTTAGTCCCTTGTGTTGAAGAAAATCCTTGGAGATTACATCAAATGGAAAATAAGTTTAAGGATGAAGAAGAGGGATTAGTAGATTTAATTGGGATTAAGGAGACTAATCATAATAATAATAATAATATTAATGGTGGTACAAAGTTATGTTCTAGAGGTCATTGGAGACCTCATGAAGATGCAAAGCTTAAAGAACTTGTTGGTCAATATGGTCCACAAAATTGGAATCTCATTGCTGAAAAACTTGAAGGAAGATCAGGTAATATTTCATTATTATTTTTTTGTGTATTTTTGTTGGATATATTCAATGAAGTGTTCATATAGTATAAAGTTTGTTTAATATATTTAATTAAAATGTTTTTACATAGTAGCGGATCTAACTATGAGTTCTGAAATTGTGGTTAGTCTCGCTACCTCTTTAGTTAGTTATCGTCCTCTACTTGCTCATTTGCAATTATTATCACAAAAAAAGTTGAATCATATCTCTGCTTAATTAGTGGAACATGTTTATTGGCCGGGACAAAAGGTCGGTTTCAACCCGTCTATAGAATGGGGCTAGTGTTCAGTGTTGGTTGGTTCTATCTTTTTGTGGTAAAAAAAAGGCTAAGCCAACCAAACCTTGAAGGAGTTAGAAGATATATCACGTCCTTTGTAGTCAATAAAGTGGTTGAGATCCACGTTCGAATCCCAATGGAGACAAAAATTCTTCCCATTTAGAGATTATCTAGTACTTATTGCTGGTGGGAGATGACATACGTGAAAGTTATCAACTTATAAATCACATTTTAATTACTCAAAATCTACCATGTCTTCTGAATCCCATAACTTACTCTTTTTTTTTTTAACTCAGAACTCACAACGTCTAAATTCCGATTCTTTTTTTCTTTTTTAGGGAAAAGTTGTAGATTGAGATGGTTTAATCAACTAGATCCAAGAATCAACAGAAAAGCATTCTCAGAAGAAGAAGAGGAAAGATTATTAGTAGCACACAAAATGTATGGCAACAAATGGTCAATGATTGCAAGGCTATTCCCAGGGAGGACAGACAATGCAGTGAAGAATCATTGGCATGTCATAATGGCAAGAAAACATAGAGAACAAAATAGTGTGTATAGAAGAAGAAAAACATCAAATTTGCAACAAATTATTGCTCCAAATAACAATAATAATATTAATAATGATGATGATATGATCATACAAAGTGATTCAACAATTTCTAGCAACATTGTTGATGATCTTCAAAGTGATTCAACTTGCACTGATCTTTCACTTACTCCATCTTCTTCTAAAGCCATTATTCATCCTTTTCTCAAGACAAGATTTAATCATCATCATGTGGAGCATCAAGGAATCATTTATTCTAACAAAGGTATAAGCTTTTTCTTCCTTCTTTTTTACTTATTTAAAAACGAGTTTAAGTTATATATACTGATAATATAAAATATGTATATTTCTATTATCACTATAGTTAAAACCTGTGATTTTTATGATGTTTGAACTCTTCAAAAATGTTAGGGGATACATCATATCCCTTAAAGTAGGTATATTTGAAGGGTTATGGTCACTCAACTGATAGAGTTAGTTTTTTTCTTGATTTCAATTTTCTTCGAAAAAAAAAGGTGTTTTTTTAAGATAATAACTACTTCTTCCGTCTCATATTTACTGTCTACTTTATTATAAATAGTTGTACCTAATTACTTGTCAATATACAAAATAAAAAATTAATTGATTTTTACTCATTTTACTCATAAAGTAAAAAAGTTTGTTAAGTTTAAAAAACACTTTTTAAGGGGTAAGTAAAACTACCCATACCATAAAGGGGAAAGTGGACAACTAATATATAGGATAGAGTAAGTATTAGTTAAGTGACTATACGAGAAATCAACTCTGATCCATTTTCAAAGGATTTGACACAAATACAACAATATTTTTGAAAAGTCCGATAAACATTTGCTTGTAACAACTAGTGTATTATTATTTCTAGTAAATTACCATCAATATATGTAAATCTTTTTAATTATTTTATTTTTTGTTTTAATATAGGGTTGTCAAGAGATGAAGAAGAGGTGAAAATGGGCTTGTATGGAAATATGTCAGATACAAATTCAGAAATTTCAGCATCTGAGTCAGTAGCCAACAACATGACCAATATTGTCAAGATTTATGAAGATGAAGATGATGTAAAAACTGTGAACTTCATTGATTTTCTTGGAGTTGGAGCCACTTGAAAATTAAATATAAGTGGGATTTTGAGGGTATTTTATTTTATTTTATTACATAATATAATGTGGAATTGTAGTAACAATTAATAGAAGCTAATTAAGAGTTTTGTTTTATCAACGGATGAAGTAGGATTAATTAGTTTGTAACTTGGTGGTGATTGCTTAATATTGCCTCTAATTATTCTCTATTAATAGAGTTATCTTGAAATACTAGTAGTTCTTTGTGGTTTGTATAGTCTTCTATATTAATGGGGAAAAAAAGGCTTTGAAGGGTAGATGATTCTTTAAGGTTTCGTTTGTTTTTATTAAGATTATATGACGTTTGAATTTAGACGTATATCTGAATATTAAGATGTTTAAATCTGAATACACATATGAATATTAAGATGTTGCATTAAGATCTGAATACTAAAATAAGTAAGACGGTTTGTTTTTCTCAATGTTTGAATGTATAAAATTTGTTTAACTTAGTATTATATAAATAAAATATTTCAGATATTTATATGACAATTGATAATGGTGATGCCTAACGATAATGATTGTCTGGTCGATTTGGAATGGTGTTGATTGATGATGGTGGTTTGTGAGTTGTGTTTTATGGACTAGTGATTGATAATAGTGATTAACCATGATTATTATTGGTAGCGATCGATAACTAGTAGTGGAATAATATTGATACTAATGGCGATGATGACTGATAATGTTAGCTAGTGATATATAATATTGATTAACAGTGATAAGTATCAGTAATAGTGATTAGTGGATGTAATAATGATTGGTGATCATAATTATAAATAATAATTAATAGTGCTGATAATTGATTTTGATGCTTAACGATAAGCATAGTGATGGTCATAGTTGATTTGAAGATGGTAGTTGTGGATGATATAATTAATGATGATTAACGATGGTGATAATTGTGGCTGAAATGGTGTGATTTTCAAAATAATTCAAAGGAAGTCTATTTAGTTTGAATGACATTGAAGTATTAATTGTAGTTTTTGGCATATCAGGCAAAAGATAAAGAAAAAAGGGGTTTATTTGCCTATCTTTTATGACTTTTTTGTTTAGAGTTTGGTATACTTTTGTTGACTGCCTGTGATAGTGATTTGTTGAAAATAATTTTATTATATTTTTGCATGTTTTCTTTTAATAATTACTAAATACCTTTTACACGTGTGCTTCATGATGACATCTTTCTGGCATGCTTGTTAATTTTGCATGAAATAATTAACTCCTTTTTTTACTATTTCTGATTGGATTAAGTGAACCTAATCACTTATAGGATAAAATAATAAAAAATAAACATATACTCATATGAAATCAATAACATGAGCAAATTCTATTGAGAGCTATTATCCTTCTTTATTTCGAACTTAAAATCGACAATATGAACGAGCTCGTACGATAATCAGTTTACTAGCAATAGCAATAGTATAATATTAAGTTCAAAATGTGAGTAAGCTCGTACGATAATCAATTTACTAGCAATAGTGTAATATTACAGTTCGATACATAAATTATCTTATGTTTGTATAAAAAGTCTGAATAGGATCAAAGCAAAGGGCAGAGGCCAATTCAAGGCACCATTATATTAACATAGGCGTTAGCAAAACTTTCAATGATGATTGAGGGATAATATTGTGTCTAATTGATTATAGTGATGTAAGCAATAAGCGAAAATACAAATATATAGGTAAAATATTTTGGGATCAATCTGGGGTCACAGACTCGCAGTTATGGTGCAACATAGATAACATACCTAGGAGTCGTTTGGTTTGAATTCAAGTTATGATGGGATAAGTTATACTAAGATTATTTTTTATTGAGTGTTTGGTTTGTTGTATTCAAAATAATAAATCTTAAGAACAATATATAAGTTTACTAAAATACCCTTCATAGATGTGAAAGTAATGTATAAAAAGTGTTTAAAGGGACATTTTTGTCATTTAGTCATTTTATCCCGGGATAACTTACTACACCATCCATGGGAAGAGATAACTTATCCCAGTACTAATTATTAATCCCAGGATAAGTTATCTCAAACTTCCCAACCAAAACACTAAATTAAGTGCCACAAAATAATTATCTCAAGACTATTTGTATCTATCCTTCACACTAAACGACCCTCTAATACAAATATTAGTTATTGATTTTACTCGAAATTGTGACATATATATCACACGAAAATAATTTTACCATTTGATCCAAGTTCACGTGAAAGAAACCATTTATACATTGAATAAGATAAAGTTGAAAGATTTGAGAGAATATTTTCTCCAATCACTTCCTAATTATCTGCAGAAATACTGCAGACAGTCTTGTCTTTATCATGATGGATTGATAGACTTCACACACAGGGTAAGAAAGATTCCTTTGTTTACTTGTCATTTGTTTGCACTTAACGAAAGTTTTAATCTTAATTAATCATATTTTGGTTATGAAAGTCTATTTATTCATTGAGATCGTTTGATAGCTGGTTAGAATCAAATAATAATTATGCAGATATTACTTGTTTCATCTTTTATCCGACCTAAGATATTCCCAATTTGCTTATAGCTTATACATATATTTAAGATGTGAATTTTTAAATTGCAAACCAAATGTCGTATTAATTTTGAACATAAATAACTTATTTCCTAACTAGCTACTAAATATTATAGAGCAACTTTCACACATAGCAAACACAAAATTCATATTTGTATGCTATAGCAAAGTTTGCATAATTGCGCTCCATAGCAAACATATATATGTATAATTCGCTATATATATACAAAAAAAACAGTTGTATAATCTGTTTTGGTATACATATACAAAAATATCAATTGTATAAAGTGAGAGAGGCGAGTGAGAGAGCGAGATCTGGGAGAGTGGCGAGCGAGATCTGGGAGAGTGGCGAGCGAGATCTGGGAGAGTGGCGAGCGAGATCTGGGAGAGTGGCGAGCGAGATCTGGGAGAGTGGCGAGCGAGATCTGGGAGAGTGGCGAGCGAGATCTGGGAGAGTGGCGAGCGAGATCTGGGAGAGTGGCGAGCGAGATCTGGGAGAGTGGCGAGCGAGATCTGGGAGAGTGGCGAGCGAGATCTGGGAGAGTGGCGAGCGAGATCTGGGAGAGTGGCGAGCGAGATCTGGGAGAGTGGCGAGCGAGATCTGGGAGAGTGGCGAGCGAGATCTGGGAGAGTGGCGAGCGAGATCTGGGAGAGTGGCGAGCGAGATCTGGGAGAGTGGCGAGCGAGATCTGGGAGAGTGGCGAGCGAGATCTGGGAGAGTGGCGAGCGAGATCTGGGAGAGTGGCGAGCGAGATCTGGGAGAGTGGCGAGCGAGATCTGGGAGAGTGGCGAGCGAGATCTGGGAGAGTGGCGAGCGAGATCTGGGAGAGTGGCGAGCGAGATCTGGGAGAGTGGCGAGCGAGATCTGGGAGAGTGGCGAGCGAGATCTGGGAGAGTGGCGAGCGAGATCTGGGAGACGAGAGAGCGAGATCTGGGAGAGGGAAGAGAGGGGAACAAAAATATATGTATATATACAATTTTCTCTCGCTTTATACAAACACAAACACACTTTATACACTTGCGTTTGTATAAAAACGAGAGTGGCGAGCGGGATTCACCAGGAGAGAGGTAAAAATAGCAACAGTTTGCTATGAGGTACAATTAAATCAAATTATATTTATAGCATTTAATTTGAATTAATAGTTTGCTATTATATACAATTTTTTCAATATTATATAACTTGTACAAATATTAATATATGAATAAATTACTTCTCTACTAAATACAAGTGTATTTGGTTTTTATATATTTTACGACCATATAATAAAATCTAGGCATCATTAACATGTCTATTTAGAAATTTCCACAAAGATTATATGTGATTTATCACTACGCCATTCATTTTCACTACTAATTCCACCATTATCAACTACCACCAGGCACCGCCACCATCATCAGCCGCGGCCCTGATGTGGGATTGAACCGAACAATATATGTTTACACATACTATTTTTCAAAAATAGGAACAAAAAGTGATCAGTAGACGTTATTTCTACGATAGATAAAGATGGCTCAGAAGGAGAAGTTGTCACAGAGACAGAAATCTAACGGGGAATCTCAGTAGCTCAGTTGATTGGCTTGGCTACCTGAACTCTCATCTTGTTGGTTAGGGGATTCGACTCCCCACCTTGTAATCCCCTACCTGTTTCCCCCTCCCCCCTGCCTTAACAAAAAAAGTATTATAGGCAACACATAGCTCAGGCAATAAAAGGAAGATATCAACAGTGGAAGAAACAACAAAATATAGAAGAGAAGTGCAGTCTACTCTGCAATGACAAAAGTATGTAACAATTTCTGTATGTAACAATTCTAATATGTATCTTATCATATTCAATCCAAATGCGAAATACTAAACCAAACGGCTTACATATGAGCATTTTAGGTAGGATATGCGACACTGGTTGTTGCAAGAAGGAAATGTAGACGCGGATGTACTTCTGTTTGGAGCTTTTTAGAGATATTGTCTAATTCCAGCCATCTTCTCAATGTGTTGGACGCTGCACATCAGAATGCTAACTTCATCCATTCTCACACATACCCCAGAGCCGCTCTGTCATCTGTTGCAGGAGAAGAGTTTCATAGATTATCAGTTGAACACGAGGATTAATAATAAGAAATGGATGTGGTAAAGCCTGAAATGATAACTGATGAGTATGTTGTTTTACGCTTAAAAGTAGCACAAGGCACTGAGGTGAATGATACTAAATTTAAGATTCTGATCCGACAATTACTCAAGGTTCTATGCTGAGAGATACAGTATTAAGAATCTGGATCTAGGATCACAACACCTTGAGATCCACTTATTCCAGTAATCAGCAATCAGAAGAAGGACGAGGCATTTTAAAAAGGTGGAGGATGGTACTTGCATCTCCAACAATAAGATCCTACGGTTTGAGTTATTACAAAAAGTTCTTTTTCATATAATTTGAAGCCCTATAGCACAAAACATAATATAACATAATAACATGAAAATACTTGGCTGCCAAGACAAGTGCACTTGTTTTTTAAAATTAAGTAATGAAATTTCATCCAAAAGCGTCCAGATGATGCAGAGCAGAAAAGACAAGTGCACTTGTGTTAGTATGACCATCGCAAAACTCTGGTTCCAGCTTTCAACTATCCAGGACCAGCCCACTACCAAAATTACAGATATTTAATGCACAAAAATAACCTAACAGAAACTGATATACGAAGCTCGTTCATCATGTTTCCTTACTGATCTCTAACATGATTATTCAGTTTTTTTTTAAGAAGTGTAGATTTCCCCATACTTGGACTTGGTGGTAATGAAAAAGTAGTCAATGTTTGGTCAAGTCTGAGTTAATACATCATGTGATAGAAATTTTCAAGTAAGTTAATAAACGATGCAAGCCTATACTTGTCCCTAAAAATAGTACAAATTGCAAAAAACATATTAATTCGTCAAACATTCTTTTCACTAACTAGAATACCATAGACTATTTGCTCAGAAGTTACAAGGTCAATTGGTCGAGATGGAACATTTTATAGGGGAACGGATGAAACATACAGAACAAGAAAGGAGAATCCATTGATAATATTCAATAAAATGCAGCACACATAAATCCCTCACAGAAATGTATTGAAAGATAGAAGCAATCAACCGGTCAATCTAAATGCCACCTACAAAAGTCGATGTAACCAGAGGACACATTCTGTTGCAGTTACACTTTGCAGATCATGAGTGAATTACTAAAAGAATAAACAAATGAAATTCAGTTTTATCAAATACGCTACCTAAGCTCTACTTGACAAATAATTTGAAGCACGACTAAAGTCAATATTTAAGGTATGTCAATCACCTAAACCTATAGTCTTCAAAGCTAGAATTTGATAACCATGAAATACACCTGAGTAATAAAGTCGACTAAAAAGAAGGCTACTAAATATACATTCACATACTGATATCAAAATGCATTACATTTAAGACAATATGAGCTTGAATAACTATGAATCATATTACAGGGGATCATGTTCAAGTAAGATCAAAAGACATTACCTAGCGGCCCAGAGACGAAGGATAGGTCACCCCTCCTGCGCCAGATGAATCTTTTGCAGGTGTAGTTATTGTTGCCATTGCTGCTGACCCTCCTAAAGAAGGCTGCCACATTTGTGCACCCTGATAAGTCCCTAATCCCTGCAAAGCTGGGTCTGAACCATAACTAGCTATGACAACCGGACTAATGCCATTTATACCATAACCAGCACCAATCCCTCCAAACAACGGATTAAATCCAGGTGCAAGCAATGGGTTAATTCCAAATCCCATGTTTTGCCCTATCAAAAGGGGTATACCATTCATACTTGCGCCACTCAATATCCCGGGAGTCACTCCAAAACCATAACTCATCTCATTCTGCTGCACACCTTGATTTGAATTACTACTACCAGCATTGTTCAAATTCTCCACAAATTTCTTGCAAAACAATTGACACCCATCAAACGATTTCTGCGGTTCCTCCAACGCCTTATTAGCCCCTTCAACAGACTTATACACAAATATAGCAAACCCCTTAAACTTCCTACTAACACTATCAATCCCTGATGGCCCTTCCTCAATTTCACCAAATTTCGCGAAAAAAGCCCGTAACTTTTCACTATCCACATCCTGCCCAACATTCCCAACATAAATTTTCCGGCCACCGGAATCTTGACCAGTCACAGCAGATCGCAAAGCAGCCAGCTGACAAGAAGTAGTACGATTCCCAATTATCTTCTGGGGCTCCTTTAAAGCTCTTTTTGCCCCGACCCGTGTTTCGAATACCACAAACCCGTACCCTTTAGCTCTTCCTGTAACCTTATCAGTAATCAGCTTACACTCTTCGATTTTTCCATAGGGTTTAAAGGCGTCGAGCAATTGCTCTGAAGTTGCATCATACCCGAGTCCATGAACGAAGATTTTCCGGTGGGTCGAGTCGGAATCAGCAAAAGATGTGACCCGAGAAAGAATTGATGGATTCTTTGAAGCTGCGGTTTTGAATTGCTGGATTATTTGATCTTTACTGAATGGTTCAAGAATTTTCCGAATAGTATCTCGCTTGGTCGCCTCATCTTCGCCGTCGGAGTCGGATTCTAGATCTGATTCAGATTTCTCTTCGGATTCGGATTCTTCGGGCTCTTCTTCGTACTCTTCTTCTTCCTCTTCTTCTTCAGATGAAGATTGAGGTTGAAGTTTAGGTTTTTGTTCTTCAGGTTGGGGCCTTGAGGTTGAAGATGATGATTTTCGCTTAGTCCCCATTGAAGCAAACTGGAAGCTCAGCTCGGTACACAGAAATTCTAAACCCTAATTCCTTTTCCTCTAGCGTTTATGTAAGCTAATGTAAACACGGGTCGGTTTGGATGGGTTATCGGTTGAAACCAAAATCAAATTAACATAGTCTGTTTTTAAATTCTCAAAATCAAATCAAACTAAATATAAGGCCAAAGTCATTTGTAGCCCCTTAAAGTTGTCCGCATAATTCATTTAGACACCTCAACTAGGGGTAGTACCTATTGAACACTTTAACCTTAAAAAATTTATATCTATTAGACACAAAATGTCAATCAATTAAAAAATAAAATTGCGTGTAGCTCAAACGCAAATACATAGTAGGTGTACCAATGAAACAACGACACGTGGCAGTTGAATTCAATTTTTTTAAAAGTTCTATTTAAATAATCCAAAACGAATTTTAAGAATATAAAAATTTAACTTTTTTTAATTAACCGCCCCCCCCCCCAACCCCAACCCAACCCTCTCATCTTCTTCTTTACCCCTTTCCGCCGGCGTCGACACACAAATAAAACATCTCCCAACTCTTTCATTCCCTTCATCGGCATCGACAACACCTCCTACCCATTGCATTCATCTTCTTTCGATAATAAACATTTATCACAGTTACAAAAAATAATAACAAATTTTTACCGAAAAAAGAATTGATTCAGTTTTCTTTCATCAAAATAAATGGAGTTTCGCCAAAATATTTACAACCTGAAAAAAGAAGGAAAAAATAAGAAGAATAGTTGGAGAGGGTGAGAGAAAGAGAGAGAGAAAGTTAGTGGGGTGGGGTGACATGGGAGGTAACTGGTTAGTACAGAGATGGTGGATGGAAATCGTTGAGGCTGTTCCTAGGAAGAAGACGTCCTTTTTTTATTGTTAGTTAATTGTTTTTGGTTTCTTCATTAATTAATGTCAAGGTCAATAAATTTAAAAAAATGTACTTTTTCAGGAAAAATAAAAAGGAAAATGTTGTTTCTACATCTTCACGCGCCCATGGAAAGTGAATCACAAACGATTTGCCATGTAGGCAAAAAATGCTTAGACAGTTCAAAGCTGGGGTGGTAGAGGTGTTCAATAGGTACTAGGTGTAGTTGAGGTGTCTAAATGAATAATGAGGACAACTTTGAGGGGCCGCAGATGACTTTGACCCAACTTTGAGGGGCCGCAGATGGTTGTTATCAGTTTCGATTCAGTTTAGTTTGGTTATTCGACTATTAATCATACACAAAAATAAGTGAAACAAGAAAAAAGTCAAGACAACAATCCATTCAAAATGAAAAATAGTAAAAACGACTGATATTATAAAACTTTCGATCACTAAACTTATTTTGAGTAGAGCTTCAAAATTCACCATTTTGGCCTAGAAGGAAGAGATAATGATAATTCAAATTCCATGAAGAATTGTCATATACACTCATATACATGAAACTAATAAGATAAATGTTCTCGTTTTGGACGCTTTTGCTTTCATAAATAGATTAAAAATGAATTTTGATGAAAACATATATAAGTTCTTTAAATTGTTTATATAAATAATATATTATGTATGTATAATGATAAAATATATGTGTATAATTTGTCGGTTCGATTCGGTTATTTCTTCCATTTTCACAAACAAAATCAAAATCAAATATTATCGATTTTTTAAAATTAAATCTAAAACCAAACCAGGTCAAATCCAAATAAAAATTGATTTATGTAATCGGTTTGATTTGATTTTTTGATTTGGATTGAATTTTATCCAAACCGTGAACACCCCTATATATTAGTTTATGCCAATTTCTAAGTTGCAAATCGAATGTCGTACTAATTTTATAGCTGAACATAGAGCCATCAAAATAGGCTTAGCTCATGGGGCCGACCCAACCCAATCTGTTATTGGGGTAGGATTGGGATAAGATTTTTCAAGCCCATCCAAAATTAGGGCTTATAAGCCCAACCCATATAAGCCCTTGACCCTTGAGGCTTGATCAGGGCCGGGCTGGGGTCGGTCCATGGGCCAAAACTTTTTATTTATGGGTGACTTACCATAATCTCACTAGTATATAATCCAATTACTTAAATACACGATATGTTGTAATATTATGAATCTTACCAGATTTTGGTACGTCCAGATATATGTATCTCGGAATATATAGACTCAAAATTAGGTTAATATGTTCTAGATACACTCTATCCAAGTAGATTCGCATGTATCTAGGATGCATAGACAAATCTCTCCCCCTCGCCTCCCTCCAATCTTACTTGTCACTCTCGTATCTCGCTCGGGTATCTGGTATGTGAGATACATGCTAATTATACTAGACTTTTTGCTAGTGTTATTAAAACAACACCATTGTTTGTCATATTTGATTTGAAAATTTTCTCATTTTCTTAATGTTATAGAATTATAAGTTTGAAAAAAAAGAAAAGAGGATAGCCCTCCCTAGCCCTCGGCCCTTCTAGGGTTGGGTTGGGTTGAGCATTTTCAAGCCCTTCATTCGGAAGGGCCAACCCACCCTAGCCCTTCAAATTTCTTAGCCCGCGAGGCTTGAGCCGTATGGGGCTAGGCCGGCCCTTTTTGACAGCTCTAGCTGAACAATTTACTTTTTTAACTAGCTATCAAACATTGTATAACTTATACATAAATCAATACAGGGATAAGCTATATCTTTACAAGCTACTAAACGACCGTAGGGATATTTGGTAGGGGACAGGATATATACATTTATCTCATAATTTGAGATATCTTATAAAATTAGTTATTCTGTCATATATATGAAATAACTAATTGCAATATTTTAGTATAAATGATAGGATAATCTTGCATTTTATCTCAGGATTATTATCCATTATCTTCATACTAGCAACCTCTTAGGGATAGTTTGGCTTAAATATAACTTATGTTAGGGAATGATTATCTTGAAATTAGTTATTCTAATATTATTATTTTATTGATTGTTTAATTTGTTATATTAAAAATAACATGTACTGACTAAGAATAAGTTGTTTGTTGACAAAAATATCTTCTATCTTATTTAATAGAAAAAAGTTTAAAGGACTTTATAGGTATTTTTATCATTATAATTGTTTTATCTCGATATAACTGATCTAGATATTATTAGTCTACCCTCTCACATAATAACTCATTTCTCCACTTTGACATAACTTATCCCAAAATTAATAATCAAACAAAAACAGGACAATATTATATGTTTTTTTTAATCTCAAGACTTTTATGTTTTGTTCAAAATACCAAATGACCCGTTAGAGTTTGTTGGATGGTAATTGTGCAATTACATTGATCTTTTAGAGCTTCGTGAAGAGAAATATGTTCATAAATACTTTTCGATTGAAGGGTAAAAATTTATTCGTATCCGATGTTTATCAAGCTAATATATAAATAAATACATGACATATGTTGACAATAATTCATGGTTTAATTCCATGAAGGAAGAAAACATAGGATAAACTCAGGTGGGTTGGGCCCAACCTGACCCTCTAAGGGATGGACTCTTGGTCCAAATGTATTGGACTATGTCTTACATGTTAAGCCCAATTGTGGGGATGAATTTTATACAAAAAAAGTAGAGATAAAAATAAGAAAAAACTCTTATATATTAAGTTTATTTATGCTTTTAAATAATTATATATCTTACCACTAATTAAGAGTTTTCGATCATATATTGAGGAAGATATACATAGATACATATATTTTTTATACCAAATACACTAAAATAGGAAGAAAAGCGAGTGAGATAAGGAGGGAGGCAAGCGAGATAGTCATGTATACCAGCTACATGTGAATCACACTGGATACACATTAAATACATGTATTTGTATGTATCTGATGTGATATGCATGTATCTGGGACACTAGATACATAGGAGAGTTGTGAACGAGATGGGAGGAGGCGAGAATATTTGTCTATGTATCCTAGATACATGTGAATCCACTAGGATACAATGTACCTAGAACACATTACACCTAATTTTGACCTCATGTATCATGTGATAGATGTACCTGATGATAAGATTCGTAATATTGCAAAGCTAGAGTGTATCTAAGTACATAGTGAGTTGATAAAATAAGCGAATTATTAACCGGACTAAATCTGAATAGGTTAGGTAGATCATTAACCCATCCAAATAAAAACAAATTAAATGAGTGAGCTAATTTTATCGCCTTTATATATAGTTTTTTTTTCATTTGGTGTCCGGTACCTACAACTACATTAGAGCCCGACTAAATTCAAATTTTACATCGAAAAATCCCACATTGATGTGTAAAACACTTCCTAATAAAGGTGACTCTGTATTTAGGTCATTTTTCTCCATGCTTCTTTTGTACTTATTGGCAACTCATAGTACATTTATTAATTAAATTCAAGATAATGTTCATGAAGCTACTTGGTTATATTATAAAATTGCCTTAAAATTTAGCATGACAGACTCTCTCTTATCTCATTTGTCTCCATAAATTAAACAACATATTTTGTTCGTTGGCTAGTATATTAGCAATATTAATTCATTATTTAATTATATGTACACAAATTGGCCACGTCTTCATGGCAACACGTCTAATATTTATCATTTATCAATATGAGTTATAGTGGGATGGTTCGAGAAACTTTAGTCAGAAATTTCGAATCCAAACTTCTACAAATGAAATAAATTCTGCTAGGAGTGGTGCCTTCAAAAATGATCATTACGTTATAGTATGTAAATTCAAAATTGATCACGCTCAATACAAATATCAGACACAAGGGAAAAGAAATATCTAATAGCTAGTTTTTGCCAATATTTTAATTTATCTTTGTTTTTATCTATGTTACATTTAATTTTGCTAATACATGTATCAGACATACATAATTGGATAGGGATATCTTTTTTTATAAGTTTCTATTAAGTTATACAAATAATTTTGCAAAGTAAATTTTATATAAATATTTATATA
>NW_006238934.1:3532919-3596496 GCF_000226075.1 Solanum tuberosum | reverse complement strand
TATATATATGTATATGTTGTTTATGTATATGTTTAATTTACAGAGTTGCATATGTATTCCACCTAGCTTGTAAATGTCTAGTTAAAGAGATTCAAAATTGCCATTATCTCCTAACACAACTATTATAATAATGATATATACCACCACCAACAATAATTACCTTTCAATTTTAAATAAATTAAAATCGATTATATAAATTTGTATTTCTTCTTTTAAAAATAAATTTCAACTTTCAGATGATCTTATTAAGGCTAAAGGTTAAACAATATTTTAGTACATTATACATATCTTAAATTAAGATCATAAGATTTTTTAACCAAAAAAATTGTAAGATTTAAAAGTCTTTTTGGATTTTTTAAATTTCGTATCAAGTAAAAATCAGACAAAAAAATTAAAACGAAATGAGTAAATTTCTTTTTTTTCGCCCTAAAAATTAAATATTTTATAGTCTCTCCAATCAACAAATTAAGAGAATGTTCTTCTTGTTACCAAACCCATTGGTACTGTTTTCTTGCATGCTTAAGTGACTGCAAATCTAACAACATGAATATTTGGTTGGTGAAGAATAATATATTCTCCATTTTATATAAGATAGAGCAATGCATGTAACATATTAATGAAAACTAGATACATTGAACTTTTTCTATCCCGTGATATTACTATGATAATTGTCAACTTTTTCTATTCCATGATACTATGATAGAGCTTCTATGTAATGTTTGAGTCAAAATACATGTGTCTCGACTAATTTTATAAGATATCTACATACAATCTCTTATCAGTATAGTTTTGTTCACCAGAATTTGGTTTGGTATTTGCAACACCTTTCGTCATTATAGGCATCAGATACGGAATTCTATTCGGGAAGACTTGAGTAGGTCAATAGAAACAATCGAGTTTGTTACGGAATGTTATAATCTACTATAATAGTGAAATCATCTTAATTTTTTCATGTATGATTGGTCAAAACAATTAAGTTATGTGATATTTCAAGTTCCCTATTTTCTCCAAGATTTCCAACCCTCAACTTTTGACCGTCCCACTCCCACTACCCTCGAACCCCTACAGACAGGGGCGGATCCACCCTATTTCAAGAGGTATCGACTAACACTGCTTCGTTGAAAATTTTAGTATATATATATATATAAATCTGAAAAAATAAAAATAGCACTACAAATAATATTAATGACACTATACTTGACCGAGTGAGCTTCTTGGCTTGTTGGTTTGTAGCGCGAACAAAATTGTCATTTTTTGCAGCGTGACCAAGTTTGAACCTCAGCAAAGCCGAATTTGGGATGTTTTCAGAGAAAAGTTTAATATTTCAGGCATTACTTGTCAATTATTTATTTTTGAATATCGACATCGCTTACAAAAATTCTTGCGTACGCTATTGCCTACGGCCCACCTTATTCTATCTCTAGTATTTTGCTATGTTACAAATAGTACAGTATCGCCGTTTGCCGTGGCTGCTATAAAAGTTAATCAGGTACTATATAAGACTAATATCGTTTTCTACAACATCAACCTCTACTAGTTACTCTACTACTAATTACTTATCAAACACTTGAAATTAATTAAGAAATCCACTTATTTTTCGCGAAAAACATTTATTTCCTACCAACCATATATATGCACAAAAATAGTGATATAGAAGGAATATATATTGACTGTTTTCTAAGAAATTGTAACAATTTGCAAAGATGTTTGGAACCAGGTTGTATCTTTTGTTCTGGATCATTCTTTTGATTTGGTCAGTAGGCAAAAATAAAATAAAATATAGTAAGTAATTATTTTATTAATTTATTCTTTATTTTTGTTTTTTTATGAGGTCGAATTGGATATATATATATATATATATATATATTCCTTTTGCTATGACATGACATGAAATGTTGTTAGCATCTAATTTTACCTAACAATTAATCTTAAGCCAATTACTAAAAACGAAAAAAAAAAGAAGTTTAACCTAAGTATCATTTATCGCTGATGCGGAGTTAGAAATTATAGTTTATAGATTTTGATTTT
Source organism: Solanum tuberosum (assembly GCF_000226075.1). Classification (NCBI taxonomy): domain Eukaryota; kingdom Viridiplantae; phylum Streptophyta; class Magnoliopsida; order Solanales; family Solanaceae; genus Solanum; species Solanum tuberosum. The sequence goes on along the minus strand of NW_006238934.1, from coordinate 3,594,468 downwards.
CAAAACTAATTATTTTTATTTGTTCAACTTAAAGAGAAATACAAAATTTGAATTAAAGATATGAAATTCGATTAAACTAGTGAATTATAATCTAACTTTGCGTTGGGTTTAGAACGACCACATTTTCATATCTAACCACTTAAAAACATTACTATCACAATAGTCGGCAAACAACACAAATTTTGTGTACGTCACTTCAACTTCATTGTTTCTTAAATATGTATCACATTATACCACTAGCTAGGCCTCTATTGACCGCCCTAAAAATGTTATGGATATATATGTGAATGTGACTTCTACTTACATATATTATTTTTTTGGTTTCCCACCCGGTGTCCAGAGCCCACATTGAAGCTTCGACTAAATTCGAATCGCGCTCTGCAGGGCCCATTCGGGGGTGGCGCTCCCAACAGCTGCTCCATACCCAGGGCTCGAACCCGAGACCTCTGGTTAAGGGTGAAGCAGTACCACCAGTGCACCACAACCCATGTTGGTTCTACTTACATATACTTAAATTCGATTTAGAAATATATAGTATAAAAAAAAATATGTTAGAAAAGTATTTTAATCTGCTCAAAATATTTTTTCCACTTTGTTTCCAAATAAAATTCATTACAATTTCCAAATAACCTTTTAATCACTCAATCAAATCTTATCTAAATGCCTAATTTACTTAAATATTCCTTCATCTTTATGTCTAATAGCAAAAGACTACAAACTGAGATCCAAACATGGTTTTCTATGAAAACTTTCATTGTAATGCGTAAGATATGTTAAATTAAATATCATTTCATATCAATTTTTTCTTTTAATTTCAAAATACAATACTTAAAACTAATAAAATTTTATTCATCACACCATAATCCTCGATGAATGTATCATTTCCCTTTCAACACAAAACTCATCTAACCCATCAAATTATATTAGTCTTCCTATAATTCTCGATGGACGTCTCATTTCCCTTTCAAGACAAAACTCGTACTGCATAAGGTACATATATTAAACTAAAGATCACTTCATATCATTTTTTTTCTTTTATTCTCAAGATACAGTACTCAAAATAATTGATTAATCAAACATGATAAATTTTAATCCATCACATCATAATCTTCGATGAATGTATCATTTTCCTTTCCAGACGAAACTCATCTAGCCCATCAAATTATATTAGCCTTCCTATAATCCTCAATAGACGTCTCATTTCCCTTTCATGACAAAACTTGTACTGCTTAAGGTACATATATTAAACTAAAGATCAATTCATATCAATTTTCATTTTTCTTCTAAAAAAATAGTCAATTAATTATGATAAATTTTTATCTATCACACCATATTCTTCGATAGACGTATCATTTCCCTTTCAAAGACAAAATCATCCAGCCCATCAAATTATACTAGTCTTCCTCCTTCACATATCCCAAAGCACACGTCTATAACACTTCATGTTAGTTTTGAGATAATTCTTACCCTACAAAGCACAATTCCCAATTTGTATCAAACAACAATTCTTCTTCCTTCATTTTTTTTCTTATTGGGGTCCAAATTATTTTTGTTTTCATTCATCTTTGAATTAAATGCCCACAACAATTTTTCTCAATTTTTTTAAACAAATGGACCCTCTCACAGTTCACATACACACATTAAGCCTTAGAATTTTAAACAAAAAAGTAGATCTGTTACATAACCAAGAGACATTGAGACATGCAATAATTTAATCAATATGACCAAAAAAAAGAAATTAATTGGTTTAAAATAAAGTAGTGGCCAAGAGTACAACAAGAAGATAACAATGAAAAAACTAATCATATAAATAGATGATATTATATATTTATCTTTTAAATAGCTTGCCTTTTGTTCTTATGTCAATGAATTGATGAGACAGAAAGTGTTTAAAATTATATGAACTATATATTAATATGGGACCTTGTTTAATTTGGAAATCATGTTAGATTATTGGATGTGATATTTTACCTATGGTTGAATGTAATTATGAAGCGGATTATAAATATAAAGTTTATGAATTGAGAATATTACTGAATTGATGATTTGACTAATTTCTTACTGAATTTGAAATTTAATAATTGTATACCTATTTTGTTGATTTAAGATTTTTAACGTAACAATTCAAGATTCAACTGCTAAGTTATTGGCTTTTGACTAGGGCTACCCCGAGGATTATAAGATAATTTAATTGCACGATTATCCTTTTAAATGAGTTGATTTTTTTATTGTTTTGTCTTCAAATGAACGTGTCATAGGTTTTAGCCCTTATAGAACTTATGTCTGATGAGACACACATAACTTATGAGATATTATGACGCAAAAATATAGAGAAGTTAAAGTTAAAGATCAGTATAAAACAAATACAAATGTCTTTTAACTCGAAAAGACATGTCAACATTTTATTTTTAAATTCGCTCTGATATAACTTTTAACTCTCACTTTCTGTGTTCTGATGTGATATTTGTGTTAAAGATAATTGTCATAGCAAACTCTCTTTCGATGTAATACTTAAACACACATATAAAGTTTGAATCAAAATAATTGTGTTTCACCTTGTTCTTCATAGTGAATAATTTATTTATGAAATTGTCTTAACAAACAATTAAAAAAATAAACATTTCCAATATAATGCACTACTACCTATTTTTCTTTTGGTTATATAAAAAAGACATTTGAGATTTCAATTTATATATTCCTTATTTCAATTTATATATTCCTTATACTTTCTTTTTAATTTGTTCCAAATAATTAATTTTTAAAAAACACACACTCTCTCTCTCCTTGATCTGTATGATTTGAAATCTCAAATGATTGATAGAGAGAAATTAAAGGTTAATAATTCTCAAATATTCCACAGAAAAGAATAGCAGATTTCAATTTATATTCATGTATCTTGAATTATGAAGTTTATTAAATTGAGGATTAAATTTAGGTTGCTTAAACAAAATAATCAAATTATCGTCATTTCTAATTTGGATTTGAATTTTCTCAAGAAAAAAGTATCAAAATCAAATCCACAATAAATTTGAAGGGATTTATTTGATTAATTAAATATATCATATATTTTTTCTCTTTTCTATTAGTTAGTAATTATTGTATGGGAGTTTCATTCTATATTGTTTTCCCCATTACTATATTTTAAGGGGTACTTCATGTGGGAGAAAGATTTGAGGTTGGTGGGGTACTTAAGGATGGATGTGAATTGTGATGTCTTTACTCTTAATCAGATGTTTCGAGTCTCAATTTTTTTTTAATGGTGTGTATCTCCTTTAATAAGTTTTATACGACACAAATTTAATTTAGTAGGACGATATAGTTGCCAAAAATTATTTCTCTATTTTATCGTAATTATTCTCACTAGGATTTGGATGATCTAATAATCGATGAAAATAAGTTGGGAACTCATAAGGTTTTAAGTTAAATTTCGAGAATGTAAAAACACTAAATAATTTGTTTATATTTGTTCAAATCTTAAGCTGATGTTGATGAGAAACATGTAACATTTATTTTTTAAAATTAATTAAGATGTGCGTAAGCCGATCAAATGGTCCCAGATTAGATTTTTGTTGTTTCATAACGTGCGTGGTGGGACATTAGTCTTAAGATATACAGACTTTTTTACTGTAGGTGTCACACCATTGTTGGATTAAATCATGATAAGATTAGCATGGTACAATCTATACTACTCATAGATACTCCCTCTGTCCCTAATTATTTGTCCACTTTTAAATTGACATACCTATTAAGAAAGTAATTATTGACATAGTGAATTTACCATTTTACCTCTATTAATTATGAAGTGGATGGATTAAAAATATAAGATTTTCAAGAAATTATACATTTTTCAAAGTAATTAATTGAGGGTATAATGGGTAAAATTATTTGTCCTTTCTTGATTTGTCAAAATGGATAAGTAATTAGGGACAACTATAAAAGGAAAAGTGAACACGTAAATAGGGACGGAGGAAGTAAAAAGCAAGATTTAGAGTTATTAATGTCGTCACTAATGAAAATACTAGGTTAATTAAAATATCATAATTAATGTCCTTTTTTAATATCATATCTAAATCCTATTGGCCAAATGTACTAACAATATTAAAGTTAGGACATTGCTCCGGATTTTTTGGGGGTGGGGTGCATTTGTTATATGATGTAACTATTATTTGTTCAAGTTGAGCATATAAACATATGATAATGGGCGTATGATAAAATACGTTGTTTGCAACAAATTTTAAAATGACAGAAAATAAATTACAATCATATTTTTTTTTTTTTTTTAAGGAAACATGAATATTTATTTCTCACTAGTGAGGGATATAATTTTGTTCCTCTCTTGATTCTTCTTTCATACGATTTATTCATGATTCGAGAACCAATTTCTCGAACTATGATAATTTGAATTTGATCTCTTTGTGAATATTTCATGAATTTGTGGAATATTCGAGACGTCTCTTTAAGGGAATACAATAGTATCATTTATATAGGCATAAGTTAGGGTTTACGGTTAAAGTAGTCTCCAAAAATCTAAATGGAATTGAATACTTCTTGTGGAGTCCCAACTAAAATTGAATATATCTTGCAGATTCCCTACATTTTTTTAATATCTACACACGTGCAAACCCTTTTTCAAAGTTTAAACCAGAAGTGTTTATTAGGAACACTTTATCATGCTATTCAGGTGTGATCAATCAGATCATGTTATTGTTCGAGTGTTTAAATAAAATTTACTTATAATAAATTTAAGGTAATGACGAAGTCAAATTTTCAGTTAGAGAATTCAAAATAATTTTATTTTTTGTTTTCGACCTCGTGTTAGTCCGGGTGTCGAGCGAGTTGAGCCTTAAATTACAAGTGCATTGTATATAGTACAACATCTATTGGCACAAGTTAACGTGACATAATACATAGATAGACATCTTTATTTTATTTTAACGTAAATTAAACACTTTAATTTTAAGGATGCACATTTGAACAACTCAACTCACTTTACCGTGCCAGTTGAATACTCCAACTTATAACAAAATCATGTTCATGTAGACACCTTCAAAATGTATACATCACCTCAACATCGAGTGTTTACGAGACACAATTGAAACAAGTTAACTGTCTAAAAATATATATTCAAAGTTAGCATGCTCAATACCTATTAATGTCAAATTAAGATGTCTATCTATGTATTACGTCATTTAACTTTAATCTTAATTAAATGTCCAACTACAAGTGGGCAATGCATGTTAATTAAGGCCCTCTTCCAAATTTTTGCTACATCTCATCAATATTTGTCAGGTCTATCTTTATCAACAGGACCAAATTTCCACTAAATAATTCTTGTGTACTGATAAGTGACAATAAATAATATAATTTCATTATCCAACCACTGTTGTTGGCTAAATTAATGTGAACATGGGACTTGAAAATGATGCCTACAATTAGTTTACATAGACAATAGTTTATAGATTGAACATTTTACCTAATTCCTAAAAACATATAAAATAATCCTTTATGTTTCAAAATAAGTGTTTAATTTTTTTTCACGCCTATGAGTAAATATGACTTATAAACATGTTTTTCTTATTTTTATTAAAAACCGTCATTTAAAAATAATATTTTTAACCGATCAAACATGAAAAAATTATAACAAACCATAGAAAATCTTACTGACATAACTTGGAAAAGAGTTGGTAGATTGTACTGTCACTACTATGATTTTCTCATAGTTTTTCATCATTCTATATTTCCAATCATTGAAATCTCAAAACTGAAAATAAAAAATAATAAATATATATATATATATAAGGAAGGTTCTTTTATTATTACTTTATTTTGGTTTTCCATCGATGTCCGATATCCACATCAGAGCTCAATTAAATTTGAATTCGCGCTGAAAAGTTCCACATTAGAAAGTAAAACGCTTCCTAACAAAGACGATTTTGTATCCAGGGAGACTCAAACACAAGTTTTCTAATTAAAGATGAAAGAGTACGGACTATTGATCACTCAACCACAACCATTGTCTACTGGTTCTTTTATTATAATTCCAAAAATCTGCCAGATAGTCAAGAATATTATCAGAAACAATATTATTCTCTAAAAAATTGTTATAAATAATAGTACTATCTATAGTTTAGTTGTACAACCAAAAAAATAAAACACAAAAAGGAGAAAAAAATATGGATTCCCAAACAACAGTTAAAACTTTAACAGAACATCCTCTTCAGTACAGAACTTTTGTTCAAAACCATATACTAAAAGATGCATCATTTTCTTCATATCTCAAACCAGAATGTTTCAAAATAAGTGTTTTAACCTTTTTCACTCTTATGAGTAAAATATAATATAAAACATGTTTTTCTTATTTTTATTAAAAACCCGTCATTTAAAAAGAATATTTTTAACCGATCAAACATGAAAAAATTGATAACAAACCATAGAAAATATTACTGACATAACTTGGAAAAGAGTTGGTAGATTGTACTGTCACTACTATGATTTTCTTATAGTTTTTCATCACTCTATATTTCCAATCATTGAAATCTCAAAACTTGAAAATAAAAAACAATAATATATATATAAAAGGAAGGTTCTTTTATTATTACTTTGTTTTGGTTTTTCATTCAATGTTCAATGCCCAATATCCACATCAGAGTTCAATTAAATTTAAATTCACGCTGAAAAGTTCCACATTAGAAAGTAAAACACTTCCTAACAAAGACGATTTTGTATTCAGGGAGACTCAAACACAAGTCTTCTAATTAAAGATGAAGGAGTACTGACTAACTACTGATCACTCCACCACGACCATTGTCTACAGGTTCTTTTATATAACTCCAAAAAACTGCCAGATAGTCAAGAAAATTATCAGAAACAATATTATTCTCTAAAAAATTGTTATAAATAATAGTACTATCTATAGTTTAGTTGTACAACCAAAAATAAATAAAACACAAAAAGGAGAAAAAAATATGGATTCCCAAACAACAGTTAAAACCTTAACAGAACATTCTCTTCAGTACAGAGCTTTTGTTCAAAACCATATACTAAAAGATGCATCATTTTCTTCATATCTCAAACCAGAAGATCATAGTGTTGATGATTCCGAAATCAACGTGTTCGATGCGAAAAAATATTTCAGTGAAGGCAATGAATCATCTTCTGTTGTTAAAAAAAATGTAAATGATCAATGTGAATTACCATCAGGTCATCGGCATTCATCAGTTTCTTCCGTAGACAATGCCTACGGAAGAAACTTTCGTGCTAATTCCTTTCGTGCTACTCCAACTGCTTCGTCAGAAGCAAGTTGGAATAGCCAGACAGGACTATTAGCAAATCCTCCAGGTGCAATTGCAGTTTCATTGAAGAGTATTAATACGAATGACAAAAAAAGAGGTTCGTTTAGTACTCGTAAATGGTTTTTCTGTCGAAAATGCCCTTGTTCTGGGAAGAAATCTGTGCAAGTCGAGGAAGCTAGCTCGGAGCCAAGAACAGAAACTGGCTCCGAGCAGCATTTCCCTGTCAAACACAGTAATAAGATTGTAGTTGAGAAATCAACTAACATATCTCAGAAAAAATCTATTGAAATACAACAGGGAGGAGCCGTTAGGTCAGAGACTAATAAAATTGGAACGATTCAGAGAAGATCATCAGAGTCAGAGAATAGTACAGCTAGCACAATTAGCTGTCAACAGCGTGTGCTGGCACCGGTTAGACCGTTTACCGAGACGCCAAGTGGAGGCTTTTCATTCCCAATTCTGAACAATTCAGGTCAATCGAAATTAGGAATCAAACCTCCACCAACAAGATCATCGATTTCTCCAATTTTAGAAGATCCGCCTCGAGATTCACTCGAGGTATTTCAACCATCTTCTCGAAAATCAATCGAAACAGATCACCACCGATGCAATAATTTCCCCTTCCCAGGTAGTCCAATTTCTCGAATAACAGCAACAGATGACGACGTAGCAAGCGATGCAAGCTCCGATCTATTCGAAATCGAGAGCTTTTCGACTTCAATGGCGAATTCATCCTGTCCATTATATCGTCAACGAAGTTCACTCGAGGAGCCTGGTACACCGAGTGTTGCAGCTACAGAGTGTTATGCACCAAGTGAAGTTAGTATTGATTGGAGTGTTACAACAGCTGAAGGTTTCGATCGGGCTAGTGTTACTAATTATTCAACTATTTCAGAAATCGAGACGAATACTCGATTTTTTGGTGGTAATGATGGTGGTGGTGATGGAGGGAAGTGGAAAGGGGGTGGATTGTTGAGTTGTCGGCATGAAAAGGCAGTAAATGTGGGACCGCAGCCAATTAAATATGGGTCGCCCGATGGGCTACCACGACTACTGCCGTTGAAATCAACGGCAGGACATGTGGGAAGTAGGCCAATAGGTAGAGCTAATAAGCCACCTCTTGCAAGCTCTCATTCAGCACGCTTGTCTCTTGCATTTGCAGCATGACAAATAACTTCCTTCACATTCTCATGTTTGATGTTTGTATGTTTCACTCTCTTCTCTCTCGTCTTTGTTTCATTTCATGTGATACTATTGTTATTCGGAGAATCACGAGATTTTTTTTTTATCTTGAATTTTTTAATTTATTAATGTAAACTTATAATTTTTTAAAATGTATTTCTTAGTACTCTTTATCGGAGTTTATGTAGCAATATTTTATTTTTTAGTGATATGTTTTAATTTTTTCTTTGAAAACTTGTAATTTAAACTTTTTATGTAATATGTTCAACATCACAAAGATTAAATGAAATTTTAGTATATTCTATACATATTTTTAGTTAAAGATCATAAGATTTGAAAATTTTCTTTAATTTCTTAACTACTTATTAAGTCAAAATCAGACAAACAAATTAAAATGAAAGGAAAAAACTTTTAAAATTTCAATTTGAACTTCTCACTTTTTTTTTATATTCTCAATCAGTATATTGTGTTTAGTATCTACATTGAATCTTTAACTAATTTGAATTCTCATAGCGCTCCCTACTATGATTTTTTTTCCATATCCAAATTAGAATATGAGATCTTTGTCAAGAGTGAATAAATTCCATATATTCACCACGATAAACATTTTTGGTAATTGAAATTTTCATTTTATCCTTAAGGATAAACTTTTACAGAGACATAAATGTTATGATATATACTTAAGGTCATATATTTCAAAAATTTATAATTATACAAATATTATCACATGTTTAAGATCAAATAGTTTAAATTCTTTATAGCCATACAAATTTTATGACATGCGCCGACAAAAAGCTTTGATTTTGCCACCAAAATAGAGTAAATGCATGAAGAGGGTCTAGTTGGGGTCACCTACACGATAGGTAGGCCAAAATGTCTGACATTTTTAATTGTTGTTCATGCACCTACCCAGAGGTTCGTTTAGAGATTCACGTGAATTTAGTAGTTTTTTTCAGATAATATATCAAGAAATTTATTAAGTTAACGTTTGATCATAGATTTTAAAAATACATTTTTAAATATCTGTTTGATCATGAAATTTAATTATATTTTAAAATTTTATCTTCAAAATATTTTCAACTTCCCGTTCTGGCTTAGATAAGTTTTCAGGTGAAATTTCGCTTCTCATAAAACTTTACATTTTTTTTATAAAAAAAATGCATGTCTAAACTCAACTTCAAGTTAGAAAAACTCAAATTTTAAAGTTTCAACTTCAAATCTATGATCAAATGGGAGTTAAATATTTAATTGTAAACTCAATTATTATTATAATATTAGTATCAATTTGAATTTGTCGTAAGAATTCATAAACTTTAAAATCATGAATCAGTTAGACTCTATATTTCATCAATTTATCGTGGTTATGTTATTTACCAAATTCTTAGTCACTATACTATATGTCCTTTTTTTTCAATGCCCTTACAAAGTACTCCCTCCGTCCACTTTTATTTGTCATGTTGCGCTTTTCGAAAGTCAATTTGACTTATTTTCAAAGTTAAATTAGATTACATTAATTTGATTTTTTAAACAAAAAATTTAGATATTCAAAAACTATACGACAAGTACTATACATTGCAATTTTTTACATATCAATATGATGAAAAAATATATCCTAAAATGTTAGTCAAAATTTTTATAGTTTGACTCTAAAAATGGAAAGTATGACAATTAATAGTGGACGGAGGGAGTAGTGATGAATTAAACTAGTGCATGACCAGTCTACATACCCAATTATGTTCTATTTTTTTGGCACTGAAAACCACTGCAATATGTGTTTGTGGGCAATGTTTGTTTGTGAAAAGAGAATTTGCAAACTGAATGTCAACAAAGAATATTCTTGTTTTATGCCCTACTTTTAGAAAGGAAAAATAAACTTAAATAGCTAAATAAAAAATAATCGACAAATATATAATGTGTATATGATCGATATTATATAATTAATGTAAATTGATTAGAAAAGTAAACAATGAATTTGATTGACTATTAGTAAGTATGTTATTGTTGTGTAGTAGAAAGCTAGAGTTGTCAAATCAGATGATTGAGCTAAATTTAGACATGTCAAAATAGAGTGATTTAGTAAAAGGTGTGGATCGTGTTTTTGAGGACTAATTTTATCACCCTTATAAAATATGGAGATAATTGATTCTGGGATCATCATTTAAATCATAATCACTATGTATAAAAAAAATTTAAAAAAGTTTAGCCACTTTAGAATTAACTTCAAGCATAAGCGACAGAAATAACAAAGATTTATGTCTGAAATTTTCTGATAAATAATTTGCATGAAGTTTGTGTTTGTGGCACCCAACTTCAAACATGTATATCTGAAGTTTTAGATATTATATATATATATATATATGTTAGAAACTGAAAATAGTTTTTTTTTTAAAGATTGTACTGCCAATTTTCATTCATACCGATGTTTTCAAAATTTTCCTACAATACCCACTTAATTTAAAGTCAATCTTAATATTCAAAATCCAAGACCCACTTTTTAAAACTTGCAATAAGTGATTTTGATGCTATTTTTTTTTAATATATAGTTTTTAAAGAAGTGGCTACACCTTAAATAACGTTGTGCAAATAGGCTGCATGTGCAAATAATTAAATATTTGAACAATCTATTACCAAAAATAAAAATAAAAATTTGAACAATGGACACATAACTCAACCTCATGAAAAATGTGATGCACTATAATTGTCGTAACTCCTTAACGTCATATATTGTATTACACATTTTTGTGTTTTGTCTCATACTTTATACTTATCACACATTTTTGTGTGTGTTTTGTTTCATACTTCATACTTTATCTTTCTTTTAAAATCAAAACAAAGAGTCGTGTTAATATAGATAGGGAAAAAGGACAAATATACCCTCGAATTATCGTAAATGGCATAAAGATATTCTCCGTCATATTTTTGGGACATTGGTGCCCCTGCCGTCTAAAAACTAGAGCATATATGCCCTTCACTCTAACGGAAGACTAAATAGGGACACGTGGCGCAATCTTATCCGTCGATAAAAGTCGAATCGGTGGATAAAATTATGACACGTGTATGTCTGTTAGTATAAAGGGTATATATGCTCTAGTTTTTGGACGGCAGAGACACCAATGTCCCAAAAGTATGACGGAGAATATTTGCATACCATTTACGATTGTTCGAGGGTATATTTGTCTTTTTTTCCATATAGATATTCAGTCGGCATCTTTTATATTTGAAAGTCTATATTTAGTATCAACATATATAAAAATAAATCTTTGTGCTAATTTGTACAAATGTCCAAATATATAAACTAATTCTAAAATCACAAGTTTCCATAATATTATTATACATGGTGGATTGTACTATTTTAATTAGAAATGGTCAAAACTCAAAAGTGACATGTATGAACAAGTTAAAATCCTTTCCATATTAGGTAATGATAAAAGAAGCAATTAACCTTTTCCCCCCAAACAATTTGTAGTGGACCACCAAATGATATCCAAACTATGAAGTATAATAAAAAGTCTAATAGCTTCAATTCTTTTTATTTTTTTTATTTCAATCGAGATTCTATCAAAAACAATCTTTTTATTCCATAAAAATAGAGATTAAGTCTGCATACATTTTACTATTCTCAGATCCCTCTTATAAAATTACACTGTGTATGTTATTGTAGATAATTTGAGCTTTGGAACAAAAAGAATTCTTGATAGAGACTAATGATCGAGTCAAGGACAAACCTACAATTTTTCGTTTACAAATTAGGCAGAACATAATAATCACTTTGACTCATATTTTGTATTTGAGCTTAAAAATCCCACTTAATATGTATATCTTGATCCTTATTAAGAAGCACTTTCTCTTCTACAAGACGATACAAATTACGAATCTGAATTAATTGAGTCGATATTGATTACTAGATGATGGCTATGTTATTTTTTAAATTTAAAAATAGAAATACACACTCCAACCACCTATGGTCACTGCCAAGTCACATTAGCATGTTACATATTCTCACAAATAAAATAAGACACTTTGCCTAAAAAGATGAGTAAAGCAGCACAGACCAGGTCTCTGTGGCCTTGGTTTTGTAAACTTAGAAAGTAAAAAAATTAAGTGCCAAATATGGGAATGCTATGGGCCCCTTTACTTTCTTACACACTCACCACATGTCTTTTGGTATTCGTATTGAAATTCGATTAAATTTAAATTTAATTCGAAAAAGTCTCACGGTAAAACGTTATCTAATAAAACCGGCTCCGTACTCAAAAGGGCCCAAACCTGAGACATTTGATAAAGAATGAAGAAGCACTCACCCAATTCACCACTAAAGTACCACTCCACCACCATCCTGGTCGGTACTCACCTATGTCTTGTTTTTTACATAAAAATATTAATTGTTTTAATTAATAATAAATATAAGAAAGTGGGAATTTTTTAAAACCTTTTTATTTGTCCTAGGTTGGCTACTCAAGTAAATAAATCTGTATTGATTTACTTCTGTCTTTTTTATTTAACTATAAAATAAACTAACAATTTGATCATTATCTATCTTTTAACTTTTTGTGTTACTTTCTTTTTAGTTAAATTGATCCAAACTTTTTGTGAGAGTTTAAAAGGAAAAAAAATGGATCAGTACTTTAATCACTTAGCTATACACTATTATTATAAGATAATTTATAATTTGAAGTAAGTAAATACATTATATTGAAACAGTCAATAACCATTATAATTACTCTAATCTTTTTGATACATTTAAAAAGGAGTTTTTAATGTATTTAATTGCTCTGACTAAAATAATTATATTCGGTAGTTAAATATAAAAAAGATATACATTAATTATATATAAAGTATATACATATTATACATTTATATATACAAAACAAATATTAAGGGTGATGACTAGTCAAGTTCCTTTTAGTTCAGTTTCTATACGTTGTTTCTTAGACTTTAATTATCGTATTATTTTATTTTAATATTGTTAAGAATGACTTGTCATGTTGTTTATAGTATTTTATCGTGATTTCTTCACTTTTGTTATATATTTTTTTTCATATTGCTTCCAATGATTTATTTTCTTAACTGTTTATCAAAAATAACATTTTTTTTTGTTTCTCATTCGGTGTTCGTAACCCATCTTGGAGCCCCATTTAAATTCGGATCCTGTACTATAGAGCCCATTTGAGGGTGATGCTTCCAATAAAATTTTCTTCATATAGTACTTGAACCCAAACCTTTAATTAAGGATGAAACAGTCTCATCACTGCAATGCATACATTCTGTTCTCTTGATTTTACTTTGTTGGGGTGGCACTCCCAATAAATTTTTCTACATACCATGGCTCGAATCCGAGTTTTTGATTAAGAATGAAGCAGTCTCATCATTACTCCCGACTTTACTTTGTGGTATTACGATGAATATATTATTATTGATGATTATTTAAGTTAATTCCCCCATAGAAAATGAAGAAGAGACATTTTATAAAAATAGTACTTTGGCATATACTAATTATTATACTTAGCATATAAAACAAAGGGCTAAGATTTGTTTAATTAATTATTAAGTACTATTTGAAAGTTGTCTTGAATTTCTAATTTTTATATAGGGAGTGTACATTTTTTTTTTCCAAGAGAGAATAGAATGTGGGTCTTTGCTTCTATTCTCTCCTGAATTAGATTGAGCCTCAGGTTTTTGCAGCAAAGAGCATATATGGTTTCTGGGTTTTTTGTTCTCTCATTGATGATGAATGTTGGCTCAGATTTTGCTGCATGCAAGCTAATTTGACTCTTCCCTTTTCTGGGTATTTCTTCATTTTCCTTGGTAACACTGTTTCTCCCTCTTTTTATACCTTAATCCCTAGCATTTTCTTCAATTTGATCTGGGTATTTTGTTTCTTGATTTTGTTTTTATTGAATCTGTTGATGGGGTTTTTGTGATTGTTACTGGTAGTGGGAAATGGGTTTGATTTGTGTGTATAGGGTTCTGAAGGAACAAATGTGTTTTGATGTGATGAATTATTGGATGTAGACATTAAAGACTAGAACTTTAGTTTGTTTTGTGTGTGAAAATTGAATTGATTTTAAGGGATGGGATCTCAGGGTGGTGGGGGTGGAGGTGGAGGTGGGGTTGGGGTTAATAGTATTGGTGCAACTCAAACTCAAGCTCAAGCTCAAGCTCATGCCCAAGACCCAAAGACAAATGCTTTGGCTAGGCAAGGATCATTATATAGCCTAACTCTTGATGAGGTTCAGAATCAATTGGGGGATTTGGGGAAACCATTGAGTAGTATGAATCTTGATGAGCTTCTTAAGACTGTATGGACTGTGGAGGCTAGTCAAGGAATGGGGGGAACGGATTACGGGGTGTTGCAGCATGGTCAGGATGCTTCGGGGAGTTCTTTGAATCGACAATCGAGTATTACACTGACTAGTGATCTGAGCAAGAAGACTGTTGATCAGGTGTGGCAGGATATTCAGCAAGGGCATAAAAGAGATAGTATCGATAGGAAAGCTCAGGAGAGGCAACCTACTCTTGGTGAGATGACACTGGAGGATTTTTTGGTTAAGGCTGGAGTGGTTGCTGAGTCGACTCCGGGGAAGAAAAGTTCGGGGTCAGTTTTAGGGGTTGATTCAATGGCATTGCCTCAACAGCAAGCTCAATGGTCACAATATCAGATGCATGCAATGCATCAGCTACCGCCACAGCAACAACAACAGAACATGCTACCAGTTTTTATGCCCGGCCATTCGGTTCAACAACCTCTGACTATTGTTTCCAACCCAACAATAGATGCAGCTTATCCTGAATCTCAGATGACAATGTCCCCAACCGCTCTGTTGGGCACATTATCGGACACACAAACACTTGGAAGAAAAAGAGTTGCACCAGATGATGTGGTTGAGAAGACTGTTGAAAGGAGGCAAAAGAGGATGATTAAGAACAGGGAATCTGCAGCGAGGTCACGAGCAAGGAAGCAGGTGACTTTGAAATATGTTGTGGTGTTTTGAATATGGTATATCATTGCCATGGCTATTGAAATATTATCTTTTTATCAACAGGCTTACACCCATGAACTGGAGAACAAGGTTTCACGCCTCGAAGAAGAGAATGAAAGGCTCAAGAGACAGAAGGTATGTTTTGTGATAGCTACTTTCTTTGTCAGTGAGTATGGTAGTCATTTGCTTATTCTTCTAGTGGTTCTTCAAGAGTGTGTGGTTATCAGGTACTTTGTATCATTTGCATTCTCAATGGTGTTACTTGTACTGATGTGGGCATCATTGAAGTGTGTAAAGAAGTTCCAATTCTAGAACACATGAGAAACAAATCTGAAAGAAATGTAGCACAATTTCATCATAACGAATTTTCACTACCATTTCTGACATTATGTTAAACTGTTTACTGTTGAAACCTATATTGTTCGAGTCATGTAGGTTCTTCACTTCTCCGCCGAACAACTTCTCATATAATGATCTTTGTAATGCTGCATTGTGATGCTTTTAACTCCGGAAAGAATGTTTCTTACATAAAATAAAAGAAACAAAATTATATTTCATGTTTAAAGTGAAATATCTTTTTGTATGGTTAGAAACAAAATGAGTTTAATCATTTATGCAATGAGAAGAAGCAGTCACTTAAGTACATACTTTACGAGAGAGAAATGATTGTCTTATTCTCATTGTAAATATTAATTAGTAAGGTCAGAAATAAAATGATTTCGATCATTTATGCAAATGAGAAGAAACTGCCTCTCTTTTTCATTTTAGGTCTTGTTTTGTCTCCCCTACTCCATACTAAAAGAAAATGAATTTCAAGGGTCTAGTGCTGAATTACTTCTAGTTTTATAACTTTATTCCTTGTATCATTGTGTTTTATTTTGTAAAACCTTTAAACTATTATATTGCCATTTTGCTGGTTGAGTTGCATAAAGGTGCAGTGGCTATCTAATGGTTAAGTTCACTGCTTATCATGTCATGTCCTTCACCATTACATATGTTGCCTGGACTCTTCAAAAAGGTCAATGGATGTGTGTCGGATCTTCCAAATCCTCCAAAAATAGTGTATTTTTGGAGGCTCTGACATGGGTGCAGCAGTATATCTGTAGAATCCGAGCAACATAATCATTACTTTTATCGACTTCACAGAAATTTTCATAGTTGCAAACGTGTAATACCCTTAAGGAAAATACCACCTTCAGTCAGTTTTGATTGCAGAAGGTATTTTCTGTAGATTCACATTGGAGAAGGAAATAGCATAATAGTTGACCATCAGGAAGTCTCTGAAATTTTACATTAGTTCTTGCGTCCCTTTGTTCATCGAAATAGGAGAAGGTGGGGTAAGGAAGAAAGCAGTAGCAATGTTTGTATGTAAAAACAAACCACATTCAAGTTTGTTCACGTGAGAAATAAGAGAAGAGAGGAGATATATTTATGACTTAATCTGAGGGTCTATCGAATACAACCTCTCTATCTCCAAGGTAGGGGTAAGGTTTGTGTACACTCTACCCGAGTGGGGTTACACTGGGTTTGTTGTTGCTGTTGTTAATCATCTAATCAGTACAAGATACACCTATTAGGTGTCAAACACAGTACAAATGATATTTGTCCTAATGTGGGATAGTATTTAACTTATGAACTTAACTCTTATAATATTCTAATGTCTACCTTTAGTGATTTTCTCCCAACATTAATAAAAAAAATTTACCTCATCAAGATATTCTAAATTCTACCATTCTAACACTAATCTTAACGTTCTAACAGTTTATGGATTACTTGAGGGGTTAGGAACAAAAAGGAATGAATTTATGAGAGATTTGAAATTTTTTTAGAAAAAGGGATGGCCATCTGCATGAAAGTGAAGGCAGATTGTATCGGTCTCCATCCATACGTATTAGAATAAAAGTAGTATGCATCTTCTTTCTTTGTTGGAATATTTCAATCTTGACCAAGTTATTCCAAATAAAGATTTGAAAACAAGGAAGTGATCCTGATCTTGACCTAGAATTATCTGCTCTCTTCGGGTTTCCAAATTGAAAAAACAAACCTTTCATGGATCTATAAGGCATCAGACTTATCAACAAGCCAAATATTGTTTTTTACTGGTAAGCCAAATATTATTCCATTTTTGTTGGCAAGCATTCTCCTTTCAGGTTGGCTCAAGGTTACAAGCTTTGGAGGTAGAGTCAACGATTAGTTGAATGTATCATTATTGATTCTATGAGAGTTTTTATTTTGGAGTCGTCTTTGGAAGGATAGAGATGAAGCCGACAGAGTTGACGAATGAGTTAGGAGAATAGAGGATTGGAAGAGGTAAGGGAGCTAAAGGAAATGGAGTGCAAGGAGGAGGTCAAGCGAGAGATAGTTATGTTGGCAATTTCGGAAGAGACTGGTTGGAAGCAGTATTTGAAGGCATTGTGATTAAATGAGAGGAATGGTAATACTAAGTTTTTTCACATGGTAGTGGTAACGAATAGGAAGAGGAATTTCATAGAGTATGGAGGGGTGGGCCTAAAACCAAAAAACCTGGTTGAACATTTATTCGGTTGGTTCACGATTAATTTTCTTCAAACTTAAGTTCTTCAATTTGGTGATCGGCTTCAAGGTTCTGTTAAGCTCTTAAAGAGCTTCTGGTCCCCTTAGCTTAGCCTTGGCCCAAAACCAAATTTTCATTCGGAAGATTGAAGAAGCTCAAACCCCTTCCCTTTTTCTCTGTCTCCCAAATCCCTTCCCATGGTTTTTCACTATGTCTTTAGTTTTCACTATGGTTCATTCTATTGTTGCTACTGTTTTACGCCTCTGCCATTGGTCCACTGGTCCCCCTTGCCATTCACCTAGTGCAGTCTTCCTCTCCGTCATTCAATACTCGTTATGTTGAGAGTGTAAGAGCTTTAGATCTATCTCTTTCCTTTTTGATATATCAATGAGCCCTGAAGCAGTCTACACTGCATAACTGAACATGTGAGTGCTAGCTTTGATAAAGAAGTTATACTAAGTCGTTGAGTCTATTTTTACTTTTACTTTTCTTTTCATTTTTCCTTTTGTCTATTTGATTTCCAAAGCAGCTAACTTAGCTTAAATTTTATTAAACTCCTTGTAACTGATCCGACAATATCCTAGTAAATTTATTTTTACGTGAACCTGAACCTAATGGAATTTACTACGGGTTTGATTTAGATTACCAAATTCGACAAATTGAAAATTGGAAAATTGAATGGAGCTTTTACAAAATCAAATCAAACTGACCGACACCCACCCCTAAAGTATTGAAGTCAATGAATCAGTGATGAAGGCAAAGGAGGAAATGAGAGGGGCAGATGTGAGATTTTACGAAGATTTGTACATGGAGGAGAAGTTGAGGGGGAAGGTATTATTCAAATAGGATGGGGAATAAGGGAGTGGTTGGAGAGGTCTATGGGAGAACAGGAGATGAGGGAGGCAGTAGGGAGGCAAAGCCCCTGTATCGGATGAATTCACAATTTCACATTACTTTTTGTTGCATTGTTGTAAAGATTGGAGATCATTGCGGAATTTCAAGAAATTGTAGAGTTTGAAAGCAAGCCTAAACACATCCCTCAAACTTAAAGAGGGAGTAAGAGCATCAAAGACTATATGGCAATTAGTATGGTAGGAAGCATTAATGAGATATGTACTAGACGATACAGTCTCTACTTCTCAAGATCCATTAGTGGAAGAAAGACAGACATTGGATGCAGTTTTGGTGGAAAATGAAGTGGTTTATTTTAGAAGAAAGAGTCGAGGAACTTATTCCAGTTGGACCTTAAGAATGCTTGTGATCACATGAATTAAGAATTTATGGAATTTCTTTTGCAAGTTAAATCTTGGAATGCCTTCTCAGATGTGACTTTTATATATGTCATATTTATTGTTCGAATAGCAAAGATAATTGTTGCTTAGTTCTTGATGATCTGTTGTCTTCCCAAAATTAGAGAGCATTTAAGACAACTCTGTCACGTCCATTTTCTGTGTTTCTCAGCTCTTTCACAGATTATAATGTTAATATGGTTTTACGTGCAGGAGATAGAGCAGGTGTTACCGAGTGTTCCACTTCCAGAGCCTAAGTATCAGCTGCGCAGAACAAGCTCCGCGCCCGTCTAACATCCAGTTTCATGCACGAATGATGAATATGTAGATGCGTAGTGTTCGTTATGTCATTGAAATTTGTGTTAGCTAGTCATTATCTGTTCATCTCCTTGTTCAGGAGACTGCCCTGGAGGCCTCTGCTGGCAGCACTTGTCGGCTGTCTGTGTGATTGCCTTAGCTATCTCTAGTTCTCTAGATAAGTTCTTTTTCCTTGTATGTACATTTTTATAGTTTTAACCTTGGAATTATGTGGAGGATTTAGTTTTGGTAGTTTCCTTAAGGTTACTGTAAGCATTTCCAGTATGAATTGCTTTCGAGACATATGAAAACAAAGTTATTGTATGTTTCCAGTTGTATTGAAACGACCGGGAGAGGGGTAATCTTCTTCATGGTTCCTTCTAGACTTGAAATCCTCAACTGCTTGGCATATGGCTTCCTACACTGGTAGAAATTGATTTCAGCTTCATTATTCTCATATATGGACTAACCTGAAGCTTTGATAAGTTGTTTTTTAAGTTCAATTGTAAGGTGTACATGTTCCATATTGATTAATATCTTTTGTTTTCTTCATGTTTGAAACAAGAAACACTTTTTGAATACAAATAGGTACATAACTTCAGTTGTTGAACACTTGAATCTCATCCTTAGTTACCAGGTGTTTACGCCAAATTATGTAAATATACTGTAGTTACGTGATTTAATGAGGTGAGAATGCATGTTAAGTTACAGTGTTATAGAAGTCGATGTAATAGATGCGTCTCTCTATTCATTGATTTGGCGTAAACACACATAGTAGGCAAGGCAAATACAATAGAATCAGTTTACAACAAGGGTAACAATAACCTGAAAGCAAAATGAAAAGGTAATTTCACAACATTTCCAAAGCCATAATAACCAAACACATGCCCATGAAAGGAAAGGAAAAGAAAACAAAGAATTAGAAAAGCAAAGTGAACTACTTCTTTTAAATCCAAAATCGTGCCGGGAAATCCCATATTGAGAGGTAAAGCACTCTCTAACAAAAGTGACTCCTTACCTAGGCTGATAAGCTGAAACTAGATGGCTTAAAACAAGTCTTCCAAAAACCTCTATACATCTGAATACTTAAACAAGAAAGTCATTATATTTTGCTTCCTAAAAGACTAAACTCTAAACATCTCTGATGATCATCAGCCTCTTTCAAATTTTTCAGCAGCTGGTTTTAATTTCCTCTAGCCTTTTCCAGGTCTGGAAGATCTGCAATTAAGAGAGAAAATTAGTGTCAAAATTGGGAAAACTCCATCTCCTAATATATACTTGCTTCTATCTGGCTAAGTTGGATAGGCGAAATTAAGGACATTGAAACAGATGTATCAGAAAGAGCAAGCAAACATGGACTTTTTGTTTACCTTTACGCAAGTAAATAATCAGAATACACGAGAAAATCAACAGCTAAATAAATGTCGATTTGGTAACTTAGAAGAGAGAAAGAAAACGTCAGGCAGATACTGGTGTATCAAGGAGAAGGAAAAAAGACACTAGCAGAGAAGAAAAGAGTTACAGAGGGCCACTAACTTACACACTGGGAGAGATCACGATTCAAGCTAATGTGTGTTATGTGAATTCAATGTACTTATCGAATGTTCATTTTATTCTCGCTTCTAAGATGTCTTTTAGCATTACAAAAAGTTTCACTACGTGAGGTTTCCCAGTTGGAATAAACGAAAGTTTAAGTCTTTGTTTAGTAACTTGTCCTTGTCCCTCCCATTTTCTCGTTTTCTCCTCCTCCGTTTCTCTCCTTATAGTTTACCTAAGCTCCGAATGTTATCCTCCTACACTCATTCCTCTCATTTCTCTCCCTTTCTTCCAATCTCTCTAAGTTCTTGTCTTTTCACTGTCAATCGAGTATAAAAAGTTGTTCAAATAAGCAAGAAAATGAGAAGCAATAAATTGGTTCTATTCCTCTCTTAAAGGAAATGAGGGCTGAATAAGTATTTGAGAGCAGCTGCATACTAATGAATTGCAAAGAGAGCTGACTGAAAAACATAGCATTGTCTCTGATGTGTAAAACAAATTAAAGATATATGTAAACTAGTCCAATCAGATTGGAAACAACTCACAGAGCATTCCTCCATCATCGCTGCTCTCGTCGTCATCTCCAGTGTACTAAAAGAAAGATATATTCCAAGTTAAATAACTATGATCAAAGTAATTAAACATTATGTTGCATATAATATTTAACAAATCAGGTTAGGCATTACCGCAACACCCCCATCATCAGAGTCCGCTGCATGGAAGAGAAAACTGGATTAGCTTTATGAGAATATCAGGATACAACAAATAACGTTATACATGAGAAGGAGTTAGCCAACAACTGAAAAGGAATGCCATGCAACCAGGTCTTCCCAACATAGAAGAGAGAGAAGCAGGAAGTAGGTGATGTAGTATTGTTCAATGTTCATCGTTATTGATGCGGAGCCGTAAAAGACCACTAACTTGACAGAATTTGATTATCACTATGGTCCGAGAAATGAATAGGGAGGGAAGTGATGAAATGATATTTAGAAAATGCAAACCTGCATGCCTAATTTTGGAGCACATTATCATTTCACATTACATCAATTGTAAAACTAAAATTTTAGGCAAACTACCCCCCCGGGGGTTTTTGGTCTAGTGGTAAGAGCAAAATGTGCAATGTGCAGGTTAGGCCCACATCACGTGTTCAAATATTGATGTACGTAGAATCATGGTATTTAAGCGGAGTAGGGTAGAGGGGGAGGTCCATTATCCATCGAGTTTCAAACCTTCTACTCCTTTAGTCAGGCCAGAAAAGTTTGATTAGAGATGGTCAGACTTAATACACTCAACCCGCAGTCCAATTACTATAAGTTGCATTTTGATCAATCAAATGATACATTCCACACCGAAAACAGAAAAAAAACTATAAGAAAAAAACCCTAAAAGTACTGTTAATATTTCATCTGCCACTTTGCTCCTATTCCAAAGCAAAAGAAAATAAAAGAGGAAGGATGGGGATCGTATTGAATAACAAATTGAAGATTCAACAGAAAAACAATAGTAAGATTGGCTGAACAGGAAGGAGGCTTACCAGCATTAGGATTCATTAAAATACCTAAGTCCTCTTGTTCTATTTTCACCCTCAATTAATGGAAAGATAGCATAAAATTAATTTAATTTTAATGAAGCAAGTGATATGCAGCCAACTCACAATATTCTTCATCATCTTCATCACACCATTTGTTCCAATCGACCTTGAGGTATGGAGCGGGCTTCTCTTCAGACTTCAATATTCTTGGCCACCAGCCTCTTTGCTCCTTCTGGATTGAGCAGAGGATAATTCTCGACCCAATATTAGTTTTACACCGCTGCACCAGAAAGCACTCTATGATATCAACCATGAGGATTTTCTAACCTTGAAACCATATTGTAAAGGAAGAAATATCCAGTGCAAAACACAGCTACCTACATTTACCAAACTCTAGAAGAATAAGTAATACAAGCAAAGACAACTTGAAGTCAAAAACATAGGCCAATGGGTTCACGGTCTTATACACTTCCCAAAAGTATGACAAACTTCTATATCCATTTATATAGTCCAAGCCCAAGGCAGAGGATAGATCTATCTTGATGTAGATCCACCTCTGGTCATGAACCATTGCAAAAAGGTGTTACAACAGCTATGATTGAGTAAGCCATATGCTGACTTTGTGAAACCCATTAGAAACCACAGCAATAAACCAGGCATCCTGATCCGAAACTACTACAACCATTTTCAGCAAACCAACACCTCAATCCCAAACTAGTTATAGTCAGCTATATGAATCCTTAATATCTGTCCCAATCTATTTGTACCATCTTATTCCAATACTCAATAACATTCCCATCAATGGGACCGAGAATAGTAGGTAATTCGGGATAAAAGGTATATATACTTTTAGTTACACGCGTACAATGAGCTCGTTGAAACCTCACAACAAGATTGAGGGAAAGGCAAGAAAGTTGAACCATACCCCCCTTACTTCCCTATGGTTGACTGTTTTTTCCTCCTTTTCCCATACTTCGGAAGGAAGAGATCGCCGGTGCAATGGTAAAAGTACTCATCAGGTTCAAGCCGCGGAAACAACTTCATGCAAAAATGCAAGGTAAGGCTGCACAAACGTAAGACATGATGAGGTCCACCCCTTTCTCAAACCCCACCCCATAGCAAGAGCTTAGTGCACCGGACACTAGACAGCCCTTACTCAATAATTTGGGATTCTCCACATTTTCTAATCATATACAAATTGCTAGACAAACACCTAATATAAACATACTAACAACCCTGTTCATCATACTCAACACAATTGCTACATTTTTGTACCCTTTTTCAATAATTTAGGATTTCTCTAATATCTGTACATTTTTCACTTACAAACAAATCCCTGCAAACACTGACTTTAACATAAACCTACCATCAACCCATTTCATCAAACTCAACAAATTTACCACAACCAATAAAATAAACGAAAACCCAGAAATAAAAATCAAAACTTTACAGAAAAACAGAGAAAAAAACCTCAGGAATAACATTCCCGTAAAGCTGGAGAGTGACGGAGAATGAATCGCCATTGACACCAATAGCAGAGAAATTAAAAACACCATCTGGGTCACACTTCAATGATACATCTTTAGCATCAGGCAATGATACAGTCAAGTAAACTTTCTCCGATCGTTGAGCCCAAAGTACTTCTGGTTGACGACTGCACAGATTATTTTTTTTCAAAATTTTCACACAATACAACCCAGAAAGAGAAAAAAAGTGCAGATTATTGAAATTTATTCATATGGGTACCTCATTTTTGCAGAGAAATTGAAGATTTCAGTCGATCACTGGATCAATTGATGTCGATTTTTCTTCTGTTTTTCGAGTTTTAAAGCTCAAAATTTTCTTCAATTAGCAGTTCATAGTTGTCACTTTCTCTTTTTAACTTTGTTTTCCTTATTTATTAGCCAAAATAAATAATCATTAATTCATTATTATACCTTATATTAAAAATAAAATAATTATTCAAAATATTTTGTCATGCATTTATTGTGTTTTGCCATGAGTTCTTTGCTTCTTAAGTCTTTTATTATATTTTCGATATGTTTTGATATGTAAATAATGTTTTAATCTCTAGAGATAGGAATAAGGTAGTCTATGCATTTTTTTGTTTTTTGTAATTTCTATTTATAAATTATATTGATTATATTATTGTTATTATTGTCGTATTATTTATGCCTGATTTGTACAATGCACTTTGACTTAATATAAAATTGAAGATTATTTAAAATAATTTTGATCAGAAATAAATTATAGTAATATATGTAGAAATCTCATTAATAATAAAATAAGAAGTTTAGAATTAAATTAGCAATATGTATCTTCCTTCTTAAACTTTAGTAAAAAGCAAATTGTATATAAGATCAAGCGATTTTATTTTTTGATAAGATTTTCCTTTTATTAAATAAGAATACGGGTATAAAATGATATACATATTAAACAAAGAAAAATTCAAGATTAATTGTTATTTGTATTGGGCTTTTGATTTGTACACATACGTTATAAGAAGATTTGACTTCACACTTCATTAAAAATTGGTTCAAGTCATGTCCTATTTGTGATTGAAATTCATGTAGAAATGTCTATATAACTAAAATTAAATAATGTATATGAGTTATAATCGATGCGATTTTTTATAATTTCGATCTCTAATATCTGAAATTGTTTCGAAATGATTAAACGTTGCAAAATTTCACTATCAAGACATGGCTTAAATAGTTGCTCCAAAATGGGCTATATGTGGCACTCTAAGATTGGACCTTACATGGGTCAAGCCCATTTAATTGGAGTTTGGCCCATTAAAATTTGTGAGGCCCAACGAGGAGAATACATATTCATATAGCTCACCATTTTCATACTTAGTTTTTTTCTCGCCTTTCTTGTGAAACCCTAAACCTCGAAAAGCTTCAATGGCGGTAAGTATTCGATCTCATTCTTCAATGGCTGTTTTATGACTTTTATCTTCTTCTCCTTGTTGTGCTGTTTCTTTGTTCTTCTTCGTCTTTTTTTTTTTCATCTGCTGTTTTCAATTGTGCTGCTCACTGATGTTATCCTCTTTCTTCAAGCCTTAATTAACTTGTTTTTGACAAGTTTTTTGCTTTGTGAACACTGTACTGCAGCTACGCAAACTGTATTTATGCAAATTATGTATTCCTCAGCGTTTTTTCGGGTGATATAATTTTACTTTTTAGCTTATTACAAATTATGTATGAATTTGCTGCTCGATAGTTGCATTGTTACTTCTTACTGTTTGCTATGGATCATAAGCTTGCGATATGTGTTGTATGTCTTGCATATTTAACGCTCTTGATCCACAATGTTTTAGCATTTTGCTTCCCGAGATTCATATTAAGCTAATATAACCATAACTCCTAAAGGTACTTTTTTTTTCCATTAATTTGATATGAGGATAGTACTTTCTGTTTGTTTTTAAGTATTTAAAATCGAATTTTGGAATGAATGAGTTAATTTAATTTGAGGTGGATTGAAAAGCTTGTCATTTGTCTAGCAGAATTACCAAGTATAAAGTATTGGTGCATCATATTTCATAAGTGTTTGGTACTGTGAATCTTCAGTGTATTACAGAAGTTCGTATCTTGGCTAATATAATCATCATGGTGTTGTACCATTTACTCATTATGTGTGGATGGAAATAAGAGTAGAGTATCACGCTATATTTAGAAACTTTGAGTTCTTTTTCTGAAAATGTTATAATATTGTGTCATTGCAGACAGTACCAGTTAATCCGAAGCCTTTTTTGAACAATTTGACTGGAAAGCATGTGATGGTAAAGCTAAAGTGGGGATTAGAGTACAAAGGTACTCAGCTTCTCGGACTTGCTGATTCCTAACACTATGTTATTCATTATGGTTTTTGAGAACTAGACTTGTGCATTCATTATTTAACTAAGCTCATTTATTTTGTCTTCTCTTTCAAGGGTATTTGGTCTCTGTGGATTCATACATGAACTTGCAGGTACTACTGTTAATTTGAGTTTTTGTCTGTATAATCAATTTGTCTGAAAGAACATCATCATTAAGTGGATGTATGTGCATGTATATCCTTGTGATATGCTAAACTCTATATTATGAACCATTCACTGTTATCCATCAGTGGCATGAATTGCTATCTAGATCACCACATTTATTATATTGTATTAAGGATTTCCTTTTGCAAACAGATAGAAAAGAATTTGTCCAAATATCAAACTCTGTTAGGACGAATCGTGTTAACTTTGCATTTGATCTTGTAAACCTCTGTTCTTCTTTCTTTATATTCAAACCTGAAGATGCATTCAGGATGCCATCCAATTTTTACATTTGAATTCACGAACTTATTGTGCCTTATATTTTAGTAAAGTACAAACAGCTCAAGCCTGACCCATCAATTTTGCAGAAATGCATAGATCATTTCAAAGATAGTCTGCTACCTTGTAATGAAGTAGGAAATAATTAACTAATTCATCCGTCTGCAACACATACTACTGAATAGCTGCATATGTGAAGGTTATCTTGGATAAGGATAGCTCCATGTACCTCTGACTACATAAAAACCTGACTGTGGGAGGAGAGTATTGTTTTACAAATGGCTTTACTACTAAAATAAGAAAAATAACAGGTAGAAAACAATACAATATGCAGTAAAAGACAAAGCATTTTACATTCATTGTCTGAAGAAGTTATCATGATCTCCCAGTAACATGATTTTTCCAAAGAATTCTGGATCCGTGCATATTTTTGTGTGTAATTTTCTGGAATTGCTTAATTCTTTTTGCAGCTTGCTAATGCAGAAGAATTCACTGATGGAGTAAGCTCTGGCTCTCTTGGAGAGATCCTGATTAGGTACCTTCATGGCTTTGACTTTTGATCTTGATATTTGGACCGTCTTTGAAATTCATGCGGCAGCCTGTGGTTGTTAGTTAGTATTTAAAAAAACCTAGTAAACATATCCCTCTCTCCCCCTGCCCTCTATTCTGCCTGCATCAAGGCATATAAAGCTGAAGAGACATGCCTAGTTGAAAATGGAGCTTTCATTTATTCCTTCCCTGGTTGACATTTTTTGTTAATTTTTTCCCCACATTTGGTTCGTTTTCGAAGTGGAAAGATGGAGACTCTTTTTTTTGCCTGGCATCTTTCTACATGTTGGATGTCTCATGGTGGAAACCATAAATTGTTAAATATTCGACCATCATGACTTAATTGTATAATGTACTTGTATTTTCTCTGCTGCCCCCATGATATGGGTGAGTACTCGGACATTCATAGCATTTCAAAAGAGTCTCTTGCTGCTAACTAATTCAATCCTTACCCGCGAACTTGATTTCATGCTCCATCTTCCTTGCAATACCATTCTCTAATTGGATCACTTGCACCATTTCCTTTAGAGGATGGCTGGAATAACCAACTTAGACCATACAAAGTTGCATCGTTTTCATTTTTTTGTTTAGAGATTTCCATTTCTTGTTGAGAGAGTAACCTTCGATCTTTTTAGCCCTCTTTACAAATTTACTTGTTTATCTGTTTTTTAATTAACTGCATCATGGAAATCACCAAGGTTGAAATAGCTGCTGCTCAATGAAAATCCATGTAACTTCTCTTCGTTAACCTTGGTTGTTTTGCATTTGCAGATGTAATAATGTCCTCTATCTTCGTGGTGTACCCGAGGATGAAGAACTGGAAGATGCTGACCGCGACTAGAAAGTGTGTTGTATTTAGTGACATGGTTCATTGATCAATGATTGGAACGACTTGAATGTGTTTTCTTAGTTGCTCCTGTCTGATATATGTTGTTGGTAGTTGGGAGAAAATATTAGTGACTATTGATTTACCGGAGCAAATTGACTAGAAAGCTGTATGATCTCGGATCGCGTTTATTTTTATCATCACAAGCTTCAACCCGTATCAGTGACAAAAGTATAGGTGAATTGTTAAATATACAAATCAAACCAAACCATAATTCCCTTGTATCTGAATTGGATTTTGTTCTTTTTACACAATAGAACAAAACAAGAATGGGGAAGCCTCCCTTTTTCATATTGAGGATCTTGATTAACTCAACCATCATATCGGTTCCAACGTTATAGCGTTCTCTATTTTTGACGATTGATGGAGAGAGTTTGTGTTAACGGAGTTATCTATATGTTGAACGGAGTTATTTATAAGATGGAGAAGACACAAAGTTGAGGGATCTCGTGGATGCAAGTGTTTGATCCAAAGGATCTTTAGATTCATCGAGAACATCTTCCCACTGGAAAGAACCAGGATCTATCGGAAATAATCTCTTGATCCCACATAGGTTCGGGGTAAGGTCTGTATACATCCTACCCTCCTGAGATCCCGACTTGTGGGATTACATTGGGCATGTTGTTTGTTACTCAAGACTGAAGAGGCAGAAATAGGACTTTTAGTTTATGGGGTCTGCACTCTGGACCACGAACCTTTTAGTTTGTTGGGTTCTAGATAGATTATTTATACATGTCATGAATTTTGAACACAAATACGAGGTTTGAGCCAAAGCTAATGGATTTTACGGAACACTATAACGTTGGCTCCGCCCCGGTATTCATTCAGCCAAGTATTGAATCTTCAAGTAGCAGTTGACAACAAACTCAAATGTGAACCATGTTCATTCTCAAACTAACAAGGAAAGTGCATGGATATTAATGTGGACTGTTTCAGGCAAACTATACCCTTGAAAACTCCAAGTTGTTTTACATCCATTCAAATATACTACATTCTTCGGTGTTCAACTTGATAAGAATCAAGAACAAAAACTGATAAACTAAAAAGGAAATTTCGCGGTATCTAACTGATAACGTTATTTTTCCGCAAAAACAATTAACTGATACACAAAGTTAAGTTTGAATCAGCTGTTCTTGAATATGTGTAAGAACTCCACGTTTTTCATGTTACCTGACAAAGCCAAAGCCTACGTCATGATTCATGACAAACAAGCACAATCAAACCGATAGGATCAAGCAAGTCCAAGATGACCTCGACCTCCACAATCCGAACACATTATGTTACCAGAACCCCCACAACCTGCAAGGCCAAAGTCGAAGAGTAAAATATCTGGCCGTTTCCAGATCTTTGTCAGCACACATTGACAAAGACAGAGGGAAATTTGAAGGTGAAGGAAATGAAGGAAGAAAATAACTTACCTAAGCATCTAACTTTGACGATTATCCCTTGACTTTCCATTATAGAATCAACATATAGGCCCGAACCGGAGCAGGTGGCACAAAGGACAGCACCTTTAGCTTCACACTCGGGACAATGAGGATTGTCTCCAGTATTCTTCTTGGCCAAGGACAATCCAATTGGCTTCTCAATTCTTTCCTCCGGTACAGATTTATCATAGCAAAACAGAGATTCA
Organism: Solanum tuberosum; assembly: GCF_000226075.1. NCBI lineage: Eukaryota > Viridiplantae > Streptophyta > Magnoliopsida > Solanales > Solanaceae > Solanum > Solanum tuberosum. The sequence goes on along the minus strand of NW_006238934.1, from coordinate 3,564,457 downwards.
AGACTGCTTATATGTTTGTGAGCATCACCAACAGCATTTGGCATTGCCTGCAAAGTTGAGGCACATGTATAAATCATTTGCAGAATGCAAAGAGAGATGCAAATCCTAGGGATTTGCTTCTATGTGAGAAATGAAGTTGGAAGCATACATAAAGACAAAACTTTATGGTTGCTCCGTATAACGTATACGATACATTCACCCGAGGTAGGGACACTGATACATACACTATTATGTTACATCTAGTCTAACACATGTTCTGTACTAGAAAAAAATTTCCCTGCATGAGATGGGCATGTTACGTATTGATTCAAAGGGTGGCTCGGGTTTCTCTTAAGTTACAACTCATTGTGGCTTAGTTTTCCTTTGAAACCTTTACACAATCTGTCCAATGTTTCAAGAAGCTCTTCGCCATTCTAATCTTGAAGCACTTATATACAAGTTATACTCCAATCGAAAAGGATAAAACCCACAGAGGCGTATGCAGGCTGATATTGCTCCATATTTAGATCTGTTCATTCACTAGGCTCTTTTTTAGACACAAACATCTGTAACCACAGCGTTTTTGCCCTATAGATTAATCTGCCACCTCCCCCCAGTACTAGAAAGCTCTATTCACCCAATCACAAAGTTAGGTTAAAGAATTGAATCCCCTTCATCGAAAAGTTATAAAACAATTCTTTTTTTAATTATAAGTTGTGGAATCCACATAAAGAGAAAATTGTGATGAAGGGGTTCAAAAAATGCTACTTTTGAATACCTAGTATAAACTCCTAGCTCCGCGCCACTGTGTTCACTATTGTATATTTGTCCTTTATATGCAACACTAATCACTTATAAATACATGACCACCTCTATATATCTTTGTGTCCTCCCCAGGTGAAGCTACACTTCTGCTTACGGTTTAAACAGAACCTAGTAGCTTTGGCCAAGACCTCATATTTATATTAAATTTTTCACTTAATATGTACACTCAACAAAGTGCCTTTTTTCTAGAACTCCAAACTCTAAATCCTAGCTCCATCTGTGTTCTTCCAGGGGCGGAGCTACACTTCTGCTTACAGAATCCGCAAAACCTAGTAGCTTTGGCCAAGACCTCATATATATAAAATTTATCTAGAACACAATAATCTGCCGTTTTCCTATTACTCCGAACTCAAAATCCTAGCTCCGCCTCTACTCCCCTAACCAATCCCCACCTCACCCAGAAAATGAAAACCCCAGGAAAAACAAACAGCTCATTTAGCTATCATTTTCTCCAGTAATTCAACGCTTAAAATCAAGCACGCTTAACTTCGATTTTTTTTCTAAATGGGATCGAGAAAGCATAAAACAACAACAAAATTGAAGAATTAAGAAAGAGTATCATATAGAAAATTGGAAACAATTCAAATAAACAACTTACTCGTCGTGTTAACGGAGATCCCAAAATGACATTGTTAGACAAATTTCTCAAATTGGGTGTTGTAGAAAACGAACCAATTCGAGAAATTTGTGTAAATTTGGGTATACTAATTGACAAACATGATATCTTTAACGTAACATCCATTTTTCTACCAAGAAATTTGAAACCCAGTTAACAAATTTAAAGTTTTTTCATTATTTTTCGATGAAATTCATTCTTGTTTTTGTCTCCAATAAACCTTGTAATTAACGACAGAATTCAATTTGGCAACTGGACTGATCCAACCCGATTGGCCCATTTGAGAGTTTGGACCAGAAATAGGCCCAAGTTTTAGTAGGCCTTTAGGAAAAATTTCTAGAGCAAACAACGTAAATCCCACTAGTTTATACTTTCATTACATTCTTCCACTTCAGTTTTAAAATTATCTTTCGTGCCATATTTACTTCGTTTGATACATGTATTTCGGATACATGTGAGTCAAATTAAGTGTAATTTGTTCCAGATACACTATATGCAAGCGTGATTCACATATATTTAAGATACACTAACTCTTTCGTTTGCCTTTCACCCTATGTATCTATATTTTAGAATGTATCTGGTATCAGAGATACATATATCTAGTATCAAAAGATACGTGTTCACTCTCTCGCTCGACTCTCTTCCCATGTATCTGTATTTCAAAATGTATCTAGTATAAAAAAGAATACGTATATCTAGTATAAATGATACTAAATCACTTTGCACTTAGTTTTAATTTAATTTATGTTTGTTGATTGGTTATAATTCTATGAGTCTAGATGTACTAACTACTAAGCAATCTTCCTAGAAGGTGGCTAGGACTTTAGATGTTCTTTAATTTGTAAATATTTCATTATGGAATGGTAATAATTCACAGTTTATTGTCCAAAAAATAATAATATTAAAGTTTTGTGAGTAGATATTGTTATTATTTCTCTTGAAATACCTCTCAAAGCTATTTTTTTAATTTTATATTTTGAGTTTGAAGTTTAAAATTATGGATTGAATTGTTTGAACAAAGTATTTTTTTTATTTATTAATAAAGTATTGTTCGTGCATTTGATAGTTCTGATATGTTTGGTTTTGACTTGAAATTAGTTATTTAAAAAATACTCATAAAATAACTTTGGTATAGAGTAATTATAATGTCAATTTAATTTATAATTCTCTTGATGACCTACTTGAAAAGGATATTAAAACTTGGAGAATGTACTTGATAAGGATTAAGGAAGGAGCAAACAGACTACAAAAGAGATATTTTAGTTTATTTCAACTCAAATTCTGGGAAAGGATAATCGAGTTTAATACAAAAAATAAAATTGCTTTCATGTAACTCATAAATTACGTGTTGAAATTATGAAAACAATCATTAATATTTGTATCAAGATAGACAGTTTACCAGATTGATTACACTTTTTGGGATACGATCCTTCTTTGAATTTTGCTAATACGGATGTTTTGTACACTAGGTTGCTAAAATTAGCCTTTTGTTCTTCCACCAACAATATTGTCAGATGAACCAAAATCATACGTGGATCTAGAATTTAAAATTTATGAGTTAATAACCTAATTCTTAAAATTTATAACATTACATTTCAACAACATAATTTTTTTCTTCGTTGTCACCATTATGAATAATTAACATGTAATTAATTAGTGGTGCCAGTTTGTTGAAGAAGCTGTCCAAATATTATAAAAATGTCATACTAACTATGTGATAAAAAAAATTAATTTAGGAAAGTGGGGAAAAAAGTCTACCAAAATTTTAAATATATTGTGGTTGTTGGGAGGTGATTTCTTATCTAATGAAAGGAACTAGAAGTTGACTTTTTGTTATTAAATTATATTTATGACTTCTATATAATTAAATCACACAATTTAAAACTTCTGAAAACTTGTCTTGTTCTGCTAAAATTAATTGATCATTAAAGACAAAAATGGTGCAAAAAATTGGTTTCCATCTTCTTCTATTGTTCATCTTTGCTACTATCATTTCAACTGCCTCATCATCAAGTAAGTTTTCTACATAGTGTTCGAATTAATTCTACGAAGTATCTGTTATCTTTCATTGTTATAAACTTTGAATAGTTCTATTCATCACAACTCAAACAGATAGGAAGAATTATTTAATATATTTGTCTTTGTATGTATTTGAACTGAGATTTCATAATTCGTACTTGTCAAAAAATATATATTTTTGCATACATGGATTTAAAATTTAGAGTCGATAGATTTTATAATGATTATTGTTTTATTATATGTGTACTTTCTTTTAATTATATGTGTGTATGCATATGTAATTTGAATCGAAAATTTAATGAATTCAGTTAAACTCAGAGAACTCGTCGTCTAGATCAGATGAGTTAAGATGGGTTGATGAGTAATTTTTGTGTTGACTTCTAAAAAAGAATGCAATTCACCTATTTTTCCAATCAGAAATTTGCACATGGATGTTATTATGCATTTTACACCTAATTAATAATTTAATCTAATAATTATTTATCTAATTACAGGAATTCTCAAGGAATCCATTGATGAAACTTCTGACTTTGATTTACCAGCCCAGGTTCCCTCCCTCTCTATCTTGCAAAACAAATTATTTAAATTTTAGTGAGCGTTTGAAGATAAAAATTGTGAAATTAAAAAAAAAAGTATATATACTTATTATTAAGTTGAAAATGATATCTGAAAATTGCAAGTTGTGTTTGAATGTGAATACAGATTAGAGTTGTTGAAGTTTTGCAAGTGTTCTAGAGTGAAAAATTGTGAAAACGGCTTTTTTGAGATTTTTTTATTCTAAAATTCAACTTCAAGTTGAATTTCAAAAAATTATACTCTTTCTGACGAATAAATTTTCGACAAAATTTACATTTTTGTAGTAGTCTAGTAGAATATATGTTTTCTTGTTGGGTGAAAGTGAGATTTCAATTCCAATACTTCTTACCGATTATGATATTATATATTGAAGTATGTGATCATTATATTTTTACCTAAAAATGATTATAGGAAATATAATTTCTAATTACTTAATTATATTATATCTCGACAAAATTTATTTATAATTTTCAATTTTCTTCCTTCTTGTATATAACATAGGATGCATCAGACATAACAGATGAAGAGTTATCTATAGCAAGGAGAATAGATCTGGTGTTAGACTATGCTAATGCTGGAGCAAATGATCAACATAAACCAAAGCCTTGAATAATATTTACAGGTCGTTTGGTAAGCGGGATAAGATAAAATATCTTGAGATAAATTAATCGTTAGCTAATTGAATATATTATAACATAATCTCAAATTTATTTTCGGATATTTCACCTTATCCCATCAAATCTGTGATTATTTCATCCCAACTCCTAAAATAATTTAGTCTGCATATCAGATGATTCGAGTAATTACTCGTTGTCTCTTGTTTTCTCATTGTTTATCTCTTTTTCATGCATGTAATAAAAATTCGATTATGGAGGTTTTTCTTGTTGGTTCAATTCCATTTGATTTGTAAATTTTGTACCATGTTATTATTTTATGAATGTAATTTTGTAAGGGTGAAAAATTAAAGATCTATAATGACAAATTGTGTAATTAAATGTGAGATTTTACCTTGAAATTTTGAATTATACTATAGTATTTCCAAATAATTTAACGATGGTTAGTATTGACAAACGACAGGTGAAAACTATAACTATATACTTATCAAGCTGAAAATTAAAAAAAAAAGTATTATATACATAATATATAACGTATTACAAAAATGTCTAAAATTTACTTACACAAGCAAATACTAAACTTACACATGATAAAGTTGGTTCGAAATGACTAAATTTATAATTTTTTATACACATGGAAGGTGTGCAAGGTAAAGTTAGAAGTTTGACGAATGAATTTGATCAAATTCAGTATATATAATTTAAAATTTGTATTGATATTTAAAAAAAATTACTACATGTCTTTTTTTCTTCTTTTTCAGTTTTACAACATTACAAATATTAAATATATTCTTATACTATCGAAAATCATTTGATTATACTTTAATTTTGATTTTGATTCAGTTATATCTCTTCTGTTATACTTTCAGTCCATATATACTTTTCTCATTATCCTTTTGATATAAATTAATTATTCTTAATTTTGAAGATGAAATGCGTATCAAACACATAATTAAATTATTTACATTTACAAACACATTATTATATATTATAAATTATAAAACGAATATGCAGCTGAACTTGGAAGTTTCAAAGAAAGGAGCACTGATTTAGTGGGTCGGGTTCTAGTTATATTAATAGGGGCAAACTACATAAATTCCACTAGTTTAGGTCCTAATTACTAATATTCCCGATAGTTTCAAATATTACTTTATCTACCATATTTCATGTTTAGGATACATGAGTTTGAATCTGCGAGATACATATATCTACCGAATAGACAATTAATTTTGAAAATTTAAATTAATCAAATCCCTTAATATAAGGCGGAAATCAAGGATGTATCTATATTTAATTAATTTCATTTTATTATTAGTTGAAATAATAAATTCATTAATATTATTAAGAAAAGACAAAAATATGTATATCTTGATCATGTGATTTTGATTAATTTCATTTTATTACTCTTAAAATAATAAATTCATTAATTTAATGTATCTATTATAAATATATGACGTATACAACAAACCAAATACTTAAATACATAAGTATCATACAAGTACATTCATATGTATCATAGAAGTATCTAGTATTAATTTCATGTATTTGTTATATATGTCTAGTATTAATTTCATGTATCTATTTATATGATCTAATTTTAATTTCATGTATCTTTTATATGTATCTAGTATTAATTTGATGTATCAAGTGTCAATTTCATACATTATATTCAAAACATGTATCTTGGATACATAGTATGCATATACATATAATTATGTGTTCTAAATATGAAATGTAACTGAAACACACGAATTTAGGAACAAATCACGACGGTAGATCATTATCTGTCATATCATTAAATCAAGAACAAAAGTAAAAAAATTCAAAATTCTTCATTCTTTTTTCTCATAGATACATATAATCTTAACTCAGATACACGAACTCTTAATTAGAGACATGTACACCTAATGTGTATCCAACATTGTTGCACTTGATATGTACTTAATGGTGTATTTGTTCTTCTTAATTACATTCATAGCTGGTCAGGACATCTCACCGCGGCGGTGTTTGCTCTCACCTTTTGATTTGTCGATGTTGCTCGCTTTGCCTAGATCTGACGGACCTCCGGCAGAGCCATTGCAAATTTCACTTTTTCGTCCCTCCGACTAATAAAATTTTGAAGAAGAAGGCCCTCAAATCGTCAGAGATGAAATTTGAGTCAACTAAAGAGTGAAATTGTTAGAAAAAAAATTGTGACTAATTTGGCAGCAAAAAGGCACAAACAAACTACTTGCAGTTAATTGCATTGAATCAGGTTGTTTGCGGCAGTTGATACTCGTTAATAAGTGGGAGGTGGGTGGGGGGGAGATTAGGGTTGGAGATTGGAGGAGGTGTTGAAAGAGAAATATATTTAATTGTTATTAAAATGTTAATTGTGAAGTTTAAATGTAAGGATAAGTAATCAATCCTAATTTTAAGGGATGTGAGTATCAAATTGTATCTTCAATAATATATGGTATAAAATATTAAAAATGGTACTATATGTAATTGTTTGAAAGTAGAGATAATATTAGTATATATGATAGTAATGTATGTCTAATATAGTAGTTTATCCTATTAATAGGTTAGTCAGAAAATCGGATATTTGAAATTGATAGTGAATTGAGAGAAGGCCCAAAATAGTCTTTCATCTTTGGGTTAAAACTCAAAGTCATCCTTGAGTTTTCACATGGAGCACTAATAGTCCCTCATGTTTGCAATATTGGTGTACTTTTGGTCCTCCTCTAAACTTTTGCCTATTTTTTAACATTAATTTTCTTCATAATTTTATGTAAGGAATGTCCCATCGTCCTTTTTATATATTTAGTAGAAATTATAACTCTATGTGAGAGAAGGTGAGAAGAAGAACACCTTGTTCTGTTCAGTATAAATATTGCTGCAGCTAAACTAAGAACATTTTAACATATGACATTGCAAGAAAAGAAAAATTTGTACTATTGTACGTGAAATTGTCGTGATGAACCTCTCGACTTTACCTGCAATACGATTTCTAACTAAACAAAATAAGGTGTTTTTCTTCTCACAATCTCTTACATGGAGTTATTATTTCTACCAAATATATAAAATGACGACTAAACATTCCATACATAAATTATGAATAAAATCAATGTTAAAAAATAGGCAAAATTTTGAAGGAGGACCAAAAGTGCACCAATATTGCAAACATGAGGGACTATTAATGATCCATGTGAAAACTCAAGGATGACTTTAAGTCTTAACCCAAAGATGAAGGACTATTTTGGGCTAAGACTCTAGTGAATCATTTGGTTTCAAGATTGAAATACGTTCCTTCATAAAAATAAGCGTAAATTTGTATTAAAATATAATATGAGGAGTATATTTGAATCGGAAATATAATAGGTGAAATATATTTGGACCGTAACTCAAACGAGGGGTATATTTAAAGTTCTAAACTATTTTTGTTAGTACAAGGGAATACTTGACCTTTTTCCATTTTTCATATGTAGAATTTAAAATAAATATAATCAAAATATTGCATTTCAACAACTTAATTCCTTCTTTGTTTTTTTTCCACCACTCTTCTACTTCATTTTTATTATATGATATTTGGTATTGTATTAATTTTTTTTCAATAGTTGATGGTGATACGTTTTGGTTGAGCGAGAATCTATCATAAATAAACTATCTCTAGCTTCACAAAATAGGAGTTAGACGGTATATATTTATCCTTTTTTCAAATATCACTTATGAAATTATACTGAATATGTTATCATTTTTTCAAAAAAATAAAAAAATTAAGAAACATGTTAATTAGTGGTGGCAGTTTGATAAAGTAGCTGTCTAAATATTCGAAAATGTCATGAGACAAAATTAATTTAGGCAAGTGGGATAAAAAGTCTACTCAAATTCTATTTATTTATTTTGTATTAAATTATTTTTATAACTTTTATATATTTAAATCACCCCAACTCAAGTCTTCTAAAAACTTTTGTTTTGCTAAAATTAATTGATCATTGAAAAAAAATGGTACAAAAAGTTAGGTTTGTACCTTCTTCTATTGTTCATCTTTGCTACTATCATTTCAACTGCCTCATCATCAAGTAAGTTTTCATTAAGTTAATTCATATGTATAGCAACTATACAAATATTTGTCAAAAGCATTTTTAAAAAATTTATAATTGTAGTATTTAAGTGACTCAGTTTGCATATATTTGATTAATTTTACGAGGTATCATCGACATAAATATTGAATAACTCTATCACAAATCAAAGCTCGAACAACATTTTCAATCATGACATATTTCGGATGCTTGAAGGCTCCGTTGACACGATGTGATGATTTAGAAAGATTCTTTTTTAGTAATCATAATCGATCATGATATTCATAGCCTTGTTTCTTTTTTGTCAAATTTGATTTTGTTTGCTTCTCCCTATTGTCGAGGCTGATCAACTCGACTCTTTTCCCTATCCTCTGACCTCTTGCTTTATTTCGTTCTTTCTTTGTACCGTTGCTTGAATGAAGATCATGAATCATCTAGATTCATGAGTTTCAAAGAAAGAAAAAACATCAAGTAGTTAGTCTAATATATATATAGTCCAACTTAAGAAAGCGATGACATGATGTAATTATGACAAGTCACATAAATAGATTTTGGGATAATTTACTTTTACCAATAAGACTATAGGCTAAAGAGAATAGGTTGAATTTGATATTTTTGGCCTTTCTTGAAATTTAAATCTGAAATGTCATGATTTCAAATTGACGAAAACATATTAATTCTTGCATAAAGAATATATATTGTCATATAAGTATATGTATGTGTATGTGTCTTGATTTGTTTTTTCTTTGTATATCTATATGTAATATTGAGCCGAAAAATTAATAAATTCAGTTAAATTCACATAACTCGCTTTAGATGGTGATTTCTATTTTGATTTTATATATACACATACAGGAATTCTCAAGGAATCCATTGATGAAACTAGCTATGCTTCACCGGCCCAACAGGTTTCCAATCCATACCATGTGTTTATCTATATTATACCGAAATATATTTAAATAATATTTTTAACTTACGTACTGAACACACTCATTTTTTTTCTTTTTATGTATATATAGGATGGGAGTGGCAGGGAAGTGGATGATGAGTTCTCTATAGCAAGGAGAATGGATTTGGCGTTAGACGACTATAAATCTCCAAGAATAAAGCATTGAATGATACTATTAATTATAGTATTATTTGTTTTCTCTTGTTTTTTTTACGTTGTTTAATTAGCTCTTTTTTTTATATATGTAATCAAAAAAATTCAATCATGAATTTTATTTTATTTTTCAATTTCCTTTAATTTGTATCATGTTATAATTCCATTATATTTTTTGGATCAAATATATCCTTTCTATTATATTTTAAGCCTAAGTTGTTCTTAATTTTGACGGAGACACACGTGACAAATGATCTACTCTCAATTATAAATACAAAAATGACACGTTTTAGAGTGTTTGATTTATGGTTAAAACTCAAAGATCTAATATAAATTGCTGTAATTTGTAGTTTTATTATTGTCCTAACACCTGGATATATAGTAAAATTATATTTTGAGCAGCAATCACCAAAATAAATATAAACAAAATATATATTACTTTTAACAACTTAATTCTTTCTTTGTTCTTCTAGGCCACATTTTCCTATTTTATTTTTAACATAACTTTTTGATATAAATTAATTACTCTTAATTTTGAAGATGAAATACGTATCAAACTCATAATTAAATTATTTACATTTACAAACACATTATTATATATTATAAAACGATATGCAGCTGAACTTGGAAGTTTCAAAGAAAGGAGTACTAATTTAGTGGGTCGGGTTCTAGGACAGTGAATCATTTGATTTCAAGATTGATATACGTTTCTTCGTAAAAATAAAAGTAAACTTGTATTAAAGTATAATATGAGGAGTATATTTGAATCGAAAATATAATAGGTGAGATATATTTCGACCGTAACTCAAACGAGAGTTATATTTGAAGTTCTAAACTATTTTTGTTAATACAAGGGAATACCTAACCTTTTTCCATTTTTTCATATGTAGAATTAAAATAAATATAATCAAAATATTGCATTTCAACAACTTAATTCCTTCTTTGTTTTTCTTTTGCCACCACTTAATTCCTTCTTTGTATTTCTTTTGCCACCACTCTGATCTACTTCATTTTTATTATATGATATATTTGGTATTGTATTAATTTTTTTCAATATTTGATGGTGATACGTTTTAGTTGAGAGAAAATTTATCATAAATAAAATCTCTAACTTCACAAAATTGGATTAGATTATATATATATTATTCATTTCAAATATCACTTATGAAATTATACTGAATATGTTATTGTTTTTTTTTTAAATAAAAAATATATGAATAAGTTAAGAAACATGTTAATTAGTGATGCCAGATTGCCAGTTTGATAAAATAGCTGTCTAAATATTCGAAAATGTCATAACTATGAGACAAAATTAATTTAGGCAAGTGGGTAAAAAAAGTCTACTCAAATTTTAACTATTTTTTTTTGTATTAAATTATTTTTATAACTTCTATATAATTAAATCACCCCAACTCAAGTCTTCTAAAAACTAATTTTGTTTTGCTAAAATTAATTGATCATTGGAAAAAAAAATGGTGCAAAAAGTTGGTTTGTACCTTGTTCTATTGTTCATCTTTGCTACTGTCATTTCAACTGCCTCATCATCAAGTAAGTTTTCATTAAGTTAATTTATATATATATATATCAACTATAAAAATATTTGTCAAAAGCATGTAAATTTTTTTTATAATTGTAGTGTATGTATGTGACTCAGTTTGCATGTATTTGGCTAATTTTACGAGATACTTGAATAGCTCTATCACAAATCAAAGCTCGAACAACATTTTCAATCACGATATATTTCGAATGCTTGAAGGCTCCGTTAACACGGAGTGATGATTTAGAAAGATTTTTTTATTAATCGTGATTGATCATGATATCTATAGCTTTGTTTCTTTTTAATCAAATCTTGATTTCGTTTTGCTTCTTCCGACCGTCGAACCTGATCAACTTGACTCTTTTCGCTGTCCTCCGGCCTCTTACTTTATTTCAATCTTCTGTTGTATCGTTGCTTGAATAAAGATCACGAATCATCTAGATTCATGAGTTTCAACGAAAGATAAAGCGTCAAATAATTAGTCTAATGTATATATATAATTAGTCCAACTTATGAAAGCGATGACATGATACCATAACAAGTCACGTAAAAAATTTTTGGGATAATTTACTTTTACCAATAAGACTACAGGCTAAAGAGAATAGGTTGAATTTTCTATTCTTGGCCTTCGTTGGAATTTAAACCTGAAATGTCATGGTTTCAAATTGACGAAAACATATTAATTCTCGCATAAAGAGTATATATTGTCATATAAGTATATGTATATGTATGTGTCTTGATTTATTTATTTTTTGTATATCTATATGTAATGTTGAGCTGAAAATTTAATGAATTTAGTTAAATTCACAAAACTCGTTCTAAATCAGTGTTTTTTATTTTGATTTTATATATGCATTGACAGGAATTCTCAAGGAATCCATTGATGAAACCTCTGTCTATGATTTACCGGCCCAGCAGGTTCCCATTCTCTCTTGTAAAACAATCATTAATAGAGTTAATGATGAGATTAGGAGCCAAGTCAGGCATTGTATTTATTTTAAAATGCAATTAATTAATAATGTTACATCTTAATACACATAACACATGTATTTTTTCATGTTCGATAAGTCAAAAACTTTTAAAATATTTTTTTTAGAAAAATAAATTTATTAAAAGAATAAAAAAAATGACTTTCCTAGCTAAAGTAGGGAAAATAAGTTTCAGAAATAATATTTCATATTGTTGTTGATTGTGTCTTCCTCATGTACCCTCTAATAACACATTCATCTTCACTCTAAGCCCAGTAGCGCTCAAAATCATATTTATACCTCTACATCTCACAGTATTTATTTAAATTATATAAAAATATATTTAAAATAATATTTTTTATTTAAGAATAATATCGTAAGTACACCTTTTTTTTTTTTTTTTTTTTTCATATATAGGATGAGAGCTATATAGAAGTGGATGATCATGCAGAGTTCTCTATAGCAAGGAGAATGGATTTGGTGTCATTAGACTATTTTCAGGTGCGGAGACGAGTACCATCGCACCCATAACCTTGAACAATACTATTTTCTCTGTTTATTTTTATTTGTCTGATATATTATTTCGGAATGTCGAATAATACTTGTCTAGTTTATAAAATCAACGAATAATTTGTCATTTTATGTCTATTTTATTCATGCTGTTATATACTATTCATTTTTCAATGTTTAAATGACTTATATTTAATAAGAGTGATTTGGTAAAATTACTCCTATCATTTACTATTTCTTAATCTGTGTCAAGTCAATAATGGACACCAATTATTAGATAGAGAGTAATATTACTTTCTTATGTTTTTTTTCATTGTTTAATTGGCTCCTTTTCTTGCATGTAATTAAAAAAATTCAATTATGGAGTTCATTTTTTTGTTCAATTTCCTTTAATTTGTATCATGTTACAATTTTCTTATTGTGGTTATATATATTAGCAAGTGACATATTATAAGAATTAAGTACGGTATTTGTAGATGGTAATCGTTATGTCATGATTATTTTTAAAAAAAAGGAATTAGCGAAAGATCAAATAACAAAAAATTCATACTAATCTTATTTAATTACATATTAGCAACAAATTGTGAAAGTAATAATTAGCCAAGAGCTTTTTAACGTCATATTAGATGAGACTACTGAACAATTATGTAACTAATTTTATGTTTTTTAGGAATAACTGTTTGATGGTAATTGTTGATGATGAATGCGACAATAATGTATATTAAAAGGTCACATTCAATCACAAAAATCTTAAGTATATTATTTTAAGGCTCTTTACAAAATCAGAAATAATCACTTTTAATTCGAGCAAATAAGTGACTGCGAACCAAAAAAAAACTTATATATACATTATTCTTTTTTAAATATCACTTACAAAATTATATTAAATATATTATTATTATTATTATTGTTATTATTATTATTCTAGCCGATTGCCACTATGAATAATTAATTAACATGTTTGTGGTGCCAATTTGTTAGCTGTCTAGATATTCGAAAAAATGTCATAACTATATGAGACAAAAAATTAATTTAGGCATGTGGGTAAAAAAGTCTACTCAAATTTTAAATTTATATTTTGTATTAAATTATTTTTATGACTTCTATATAGTAAAATTAAGTCACGCTAACTCGAGTCTTCTGAAAACTTTTGCTTTGCTAAAATTAATTGATCATTGAAAAAAAATGGTACAAAAAGTTGGTTTGTACCTTCTTCTATTGTTCATCTTTGCTACTATCATTTCAACTGCCTCATCATCAAGTAAGTTTTCATTAAGTTAATTCATATATATAGCAACTATACAAATATTTGTCAAAAGCATTTTTTAAAATTTTATAATTGTAGTATATATGTGACTCAGTTTGCATATATTTGACTAATTTTACGACGTATCATTGATATAAATATTGAATAACTCTATCACAAATCAAAGCTCGAACAACATTTTCAATCATGACATATTTCGGATGCTTGAAGGCTCCGTTGACACGATGTGATGATTTAGAAAGATTCTTTTTTATTAATCATGATCGATCATGATATTCATAGCCTTGTTTCTTTTTTATCAAATTTGATTTTGTTTGCTTCTCCCTATCGTCGAGCCTGATCAACTCGACTCTTTTCCCTGTCCTCTGGCATCTTGCTTTATTTTGTTCTTTCTTTGTACCGTTGCTTGAATGAAGATCATGAATCATCTAGATTCATGAGTTTCAAAGAAAGAAAAAACATCAAGTAGTTAGTCATATATATATATATATATATAAAGTGGATGATGAGTTCTCTATAGCAAGGAGAATGGATTTGGCGTTAGACGACTATAAATCTCCAAGAATAAAGCATTGAATGATACTATTAATTATAGTATTATTTGTTTTCTCTTGTTTTTTTTTTCATTGTTTAATTAGCTCATTTTTTATATATGTAATAAAAAAATTCAATCATGAATTTTATTTTATTTTTCAATTTCCTTTAATTTGTATCATGTTATAATTCCATTATATTTTTTGGATCAAATATATCCTTTCTATTATATTTTAAGCCTAAGTTGTTCTTAATTTTGACGGAGACACACGTGACAAATGATCTACTCTCAATTATAAATACAAAAATGACACGTTTTAGAGTGTTTGATTTATGGTTAAAACTCAAAGATCTAATATAAATTGCTGTAATTTGTAGTTTTATTATTGTCCTAACACCTGGATATATAGTAAAATTATATTTTGAGCAGCAATCACCAAAATAAATATAAACAAAATATATATTACTTTTAACAACTTAATTCTTTCTTTGTTCTTCTAGGCCACATTTTCCTATTTTATTTTTAACATAACTTTTTGATATAAATTAATTACTCTTAATTTTGAAGATGAAATACGTATCAAACTCATAATTAAATTATTTACATTTACAAACACATTATTATATATTATAAAACGATATGCAGCTGAACTTGGAAGTTTCAAAGAAAGGAGTACTAATTTAGTGGGTCGGGTTCTAGGACAGTGAATCATTTGATTTCAAGATTGATATACGTTTCTTCGTAAAAATAAAAGTAAACTTGTATTAAAGTATAATATGAGGAGTATATTTGAATCGAAAATATAATAGGTGAGATATATTTCGACCGTAACTCAAACGAGAGTTATATTTGAAGTTCTAAACTATTTTTGTTAATACAAGGGAATACCTAACCTTTTTCCATTTTTTCATATGTAGAATTAAAATAAATATAATCAAAATATTGCATTTCAACAACTTAATTCCTTCTTTGTTTTTCTTTTGCCACCACTTAATTCCTTCTTTGTATTTCTTTTGCCACCACTCTGATCTACTTCATTTTTATTATATGATATATTTGGTATTGTATTAATTTTTTTCAATATTTGATGGTGATACGTTTTAGTTGAGAGAAAATTTATCATAAATAAAATCTCTAACTTCACAAAATTGGATTAGATTATATATATATTATTCATTTCAAATATCACTTATGAAATTATACTGAATATGTTATTGTTTTTTTTTTAAATAAAAAATATATGAATAAGTTAAGAAACATGTTAATTAGTGATGCCAGATTGCCAGTTTGATAAAATAGCTGTCTAAATATTCGAAAATGTCATAACTATGAGACAAAATTAATTTAGGCAAGTGGGTAAAAAAAGTCTACTCAAATTTTAACTATTTTTTTTTGTGTTAAATTATTTTTATAACTTCTATATAATTAAATCACCCCAACTCAAGTCTTCTAAAAACTAATTTTGTTTTGCTAAAATTAATTGATCATTGGAAAAAAAAATGGTGCAAAAAGTTGGTTTGTACCTTGTTCTATTGTTCATCTTTGCTACTGTCATTTCAACTGCCTCATCATCAAGTAAGTTTTCATTAAGTTAATTTATATATATATATATCAACTATAAAAATATTTGTCAAAAGCATGTAAATTTTTTTTATAATTGTAGTGTATGTATGTGACTCAGTTTGCATGTATTTGGCTAATTTTACGAGATACTTGAATAGCTCTATCACAAATCAAAGCTCGAACAACATTTTCAATCACGATATATTTCGGATGCTTGAAGGCTCCGTTAACAAGGAGTGATGATTTAGAAAGATTTTTTTTATTAATCGTGATTGATCATGATATCTATAGCTTTGTTTCTTTTTAATCAAATCTTGATTTTGTTTTGCTTCTTCCGACCGTCGAACCTGATCAACTTGACTCTTTTCGCTGTCCTCCGGCCTCTTACTTTATTTCAATCTTCTTTTGTATCGTTGCTTGAATAAAGATCACGAATCATCTAGATTCATGAGTTTCAACGAAAGATAAAGTGTCAAATAATTAGTCTAATGTATATATAATTTTAGTCCAACTTATGAAAGCGATGATACCATAACAAGTCACGTAAAATTTTTTTGGGATAATTTACTTTTACCAATAAGACTATAGGCTAAAGAGAATAGGTTGAATTTTCTATTCTTGGCCTTTGTTGGAATTTAAACCTGAAATGTCATGGTTTCAAATTGACGAAAACATATTAATTCTCGCATAAAGAGTATATATTGTCATATAAGTATATGTATATGTATGTGTCTTGATTTATTTATTTTTTGTATATCTATATGTAATGTTGAGCTGAAAATTTAATGAATTTAGTTAAATTCACAAAACTCGTTCTAAATCAGTGTTTTTTATTTTGATTTTATATATGCATTGACAGGAATTCTCAAGGAATCCATTGATGAAACCTCTGTCTATGATTTACCGGCCCAGCAGGTTACCATTCTCTCTTGTAAAACAATCATTAATAGAGTTAATGATGAGATTAGGAGCTAAGTCATGCATTGTATTTGTTTAAAAATGCAATTAATTAATAATATTACATCTTAATACACATAACACATGTATTTTTTCATGTTCGATAAGTCAAAAACTTTTTAAAAATTTTTTTAGAAAAATAAATTTATTAAAAGAATTAAAAAAAATGACTTTCCTAACTAAAGTAGAAAAAATAAGTTTCAGAAATATTGTTGTTGATTGTGTCTTCCTCATGTACCCTCCAACACATCCATCTTCACTCTAAGCCCAATAGCGCTCACAATCATATTTATACCTCTACATCTCACAGTATTTATTTAAATTATATAAAAAAATATTTTAAAAAATATTTTTTATTTAAGAATAATATCGTAAGTACACCTTCTTCTTTTTTCCATATATAGGATGAGAGCTATATAGAAGTGGATGATGCAGAGTTCTCTATAGCAAGGAGAATGGATTTGGTGTCATTAGACTATTATCAGGTGCGGACACGAGTACCATCGCACCCATAACCTTAAACAATACTATTTTCTCTGTTTATTTTTACTTGTCTGATATATTATTTCGGAATGTCGAATAATACTTGTCTAGTTTATAAAATCAACGAATAATTTGTCATTTTATGTCTATTTTATTCATGCTGTTATATACTATTCATTTTTCAATGTTTAAATGACTTATATTTAATAAGAGTGATTTGGTAAAATTACTCCTATCATTTACTATTTCTTAATCTGTGTCAAGTCAATAATGGACACCAATTATTAGTTAGAGAGTAATATTACTTTCTTATGTTTTTTTTCATTGTTTAATTGGCTCTTTTTCTTGCATGTAATTAAAAAAATTCAATTATGGAGTTCATTTTTTTGTTCAATTTCCTTTAATTTGTATCATGTTACAATTTTCTTATTGTGGTTATATATATTAGCAAGTGACATATTATAAGAATTAAGTACGGTATTTGTAGATGGTAATCGTTATGTCATGATTATTTTTAAAAAAAAGGAATTAGCGAAAGATCAAATAACAAAAAATTCATACTAATCTTATTTAATTACATATTAGCAACAAATTGTGAAAGTAATAATTAGCCAAGAGCTTTTTAACGTCATATTAGATGAGACTACTGAACAATTATGTAACTAATTTTATGTTTTTTAGGAATAACTGTTTGATGGTAATTGTTGATGATGAATGCGACAATAATGTATATTAAAAGGTCACATTCAATCACAAAAATCTTAAGTATATTATTTTAAGGCTCTTTACAAAATCAGAAATAATCACTTTTAATTCGAGCAAATAAGTGACTGCGAACCAAAAAAAAACTTATATATACATTATTCTTTTTTAAATATCACTTACAAAATTATATTAAATATATTATTATTATTATTATTGTTATTATTATTATTCTAGCCGATTGCCACTATGAATAATTAATTAACATGTTTGTGGTGCCAATTTGTTAGCTGTCTAGATATTCGAAAAAATGTCATAACTATATGAGACAAAAAATTAATTTAGGCATGTGGGTAAAAAAGTCTACTCAAATTTTAAATTTATATTTTGTATTAAATTATTTTTATGACTTCTATATAGTAAAATTAAGTCACGCTAACTCGAGTCTTCTGAAAACTTTTGCTTTGCTAAAATTAATTGATCATTGAAAAACAAATATCATATTATATATTTTACAGTTTGAAAAACTAAATTGAAATAATTGAAAACTTTTGTTTCTTTCAATTTTTGTAAAAAAATAAATAAGACTTGCGTAATATATTAGTCAGCTGTGTAAACTTCTCAACAAATTACTATATATTAGAAGAGTCTAGGATTTACTACCATTGTTCCAATTAAATCATTACAAATGTCCAATACTTGCTATATAAAATATACAAGTGGGTCCCACCTCCTTTCACTTAAATAATATTTTTCAACCTTATCATGGTAAAAGTTGAATTTATTATCCTTTTCATTTAATTTTATATGATATTATTTTTTCCTATAAAATCATTATATATGTTTTAATAATTTAAATTTCAAAAACATTATAATTTAACTTTAAAGATTTTATTTTATCAAAATCTTGTACATTGAAATATATAGTTATGAATTTAAAATATTTTTAAAATCATATAAAAATTTCAATAACTTCTCAAATTCCATAATATAACACTTAAATACTACATATTATATATTAATTACTATACTATAAATGACTTAAATACTCCATATTATCTATTACAATAATTAACAATTATTTGACACTTTAAATTCTATCAATGCCATATAAATTAGGATAAAAAACCTAACATATAATATTTAAATATATTTACAAATAATATAAGTAATACTATACATTATAATAATTAACAGCTTAATTATTTAAAACTTATATAAAAAATTTAATTAACTCTAAATTCTCTTGGTACCACATAAAATGGATTATATGATAAACATATATTGTTTGAAATTGACAAAAAAGAAACAATAAATTACAAGAATTAATAAACAAAAATTCCACTCCAAAAAACCTATCAATTAACAACATATATTGTTTGAAATTGACGAAAAAGAAACAATAAATTACAATAATTAATAAAAAAATAGTCCACTCCAAAAAATCTATCAATTAACAACATATATTGTTTGAAATTGACAGAAAAAAAAACTATAAATTACAATAATTAACAAAATAAATCTCTCGACTCCAACAAATCTATCAATTAATGCCACATAAATTGGGACATGGCAAATAACATATATTATTAAAAAATTAGGTTCAAAATGTACTATAAAATACAATAATTAACAACTTAATATATTAAAGAGACATATAAAAAAGGGTTAATATTTGAAATTCTGCATCTGCCACATAAATTAGAACAAACAGAGTAATAAATATTTTTTTCAAAATTATGTTAAAAAAAAGTACTACAAATCACAATAGCTAACAATTTAAAATATTTTTAAAATCATATAAAAATTTCAATAACTTCTCAAATTCCATAATATAACACTTAAATACTACATATTATATATTAATTATACTATACTATAAATGACTTAAATACTCCATATTATCTATTACAATAATTAACAATTATTTGACACTTTAAATTCTATCAATGCCATATAAATTAGGATAAAAAACCTAACATATAATATTTAAATATATTTACAAATAAAATAAGTAATAATATACATTATAATAATTAACAGCTTAATTATTTAAAACTTATATAAAAAATTTAATTGACTCTCTAAATTCTATTGGTACCACATAAAATGGATTATATGATAAACATATATTGTTTGAAATTGACGAAAAAGAAACTATAAATTACAATAATTAACAAAATAAATCTCTCGACTCCAACAAATCTATCAATTAATGCCACATAAATTGGGACATGGCAAATAACATATATTATTAAAAAATTAGGTTCAAAATGTACTATAAAATACAATAATTAACAACTTAATATATTAAAGAGACATATAAAAAAGGGTTAATATTTGAAATTATGCATCTGCCACATAAATTAGAACAAACAGAGTAATAAATATTATTTTCAAAATTATGTAAAAAAAAAGTACTACAAATCACAATAGCTAACAATTTAAAATATTTTTAAAATCATATAAAAATTTCAATAACTTCTCAAATTCCATAATATAACACTTAAATACTACATATTATATATTAATTACTATACTATAAATGACTTAAATACTCCATATTATCTATTACAATAATTAACAATTATTTGACACTTTAAATTCTATCAATGCCATATAAATTAGGATAAAAAACCTAACATATAATATTTAAATATATTTAAAAATAATATAAGTAATACTATACATTACAATAATTAACAGCTTAATTATTTAAAACTTATATAAAAAATTTAATTAACTCTCTAAATTCTATTGGTACCACATAAAATGGATTATATGATAAACATATATTGTTTGAAATTGACGAAAAAGAAACTATAAATTACAATAATTAACAAAATAAATCTCTCGACTCCAACAAATCTATCAATTAATGCCACATAAATTGGGACATGGCAAATAACATATATTATTAAAAAATTAGGTTCAAAATGTACTATAAAATACAATAATTAACAACTTAATATATTAAAGAGACATATAAAAAAGGGTTAATATTTGAAATTATGCATCTGCCACATAAATTAGAACAAATAGAGTAAT
Source organism: Solanum tuberosum (assembly GCF_000226075.1). Taxonomy (NCBI): domain Eukaryota; kingdom Viridiplantae; phylum Streptophyta; class Magnoliopsida; order Solanales; family Solanaceae; genus Solanum; species Solanum tuberosum. The sequence goes on along the minus strand of NW_006238934.1, from coordinate 3,543,095 downwards.
AAATATTACTTTCAAAATTATGTTAAAAAAAAGTACTACAAATCACAATAGCTAACAATTTAAAATATTTTTAAAATCATATAAAAATTTCAATAACTTCTCAAATTCCATAATATAACACTTAAATACTACATATTATATATTAATTATACTATACTATAAATGACTTAAATACTCCATATTATCTATTACAATAATTAACAATTATTTGACACTTTAAATTCTATCAATGCCATATAAATTAGGATAAAAAACCTAACATATAATATTTAAATATATTTAAAAATAATATAAGTAATACTATACATTACAATAATTAACAGCTTAATTATTTAAAACTTATATAAAAAATTTAATTAACTCTAAAGAAACTATAAATTACAATAATTAACAAAATAAATCTCTCGACTCCAACAAATCTATCAATTAATGCCACATAAATTGGGACATGGCAAATAACATATATTATTAAAAAATTAGGTTCAAAATGTACTATAAAATACAATAATTAACAACTTAATATATTAAAGAGACATATAAAAAAGGGTTAATATTTGAAATTATGCATCTGCCACATAAATTAGAACAAATAGATTAATAAATATTATTTTCAAAATTATGTTAAAAAAAGTACTACAAATCACAATAGCTAACAATTTAAAATATTTTTAAAATCATATAAAAATTTCAATAACTTCTCAAATTCCATAATATGACATAAATTAAAATTAAAAAATATATATATATTGGACCCCGTGCTGGCACGGGGTCCTATATCTAGTATCATTTAGATATTTGAATTACGATCACATTTAATTGAGCTCATAAATACATGATAAAATAGTCATATTATATATTTTACAGTTGAAAAACTTTTTTTTTTTTTTTTTTGCATATGCTCTCAAAAGTCAAATAAAGTAACCGTATAAAATATGACATTTCATTTAATTATACATATCGACCTCAATTGAAATTCGCATGATTAGATTTACAACTTATTGAGGCTAAACTATACATAAAAAGAGAGGTGACATATTTTTAACTGGTTAACTTATCTATATAATCGATATTTGAGAGCATGCAAAAACATAGATTCTAAAATATAAAATTGAAAGTGTGTAATAGAAATATTATATTATGTTTTCATGTTCTCAATTGAAACAAATCATAATTCGAGTATCTAAATAAAAATTACTGAAAATTTAAGAGACTATCAATGATTAAGGATAAAAAAACAAAATCTAAATGAAAACGTTTTTTCTCAACCAATTTTCTTACCTTTAGAATATCTTTGGTTGAGAGCAATATTCCTTAATGAGCTCCGTACGATGTGAATTAAAATTAATCAAATTTAAATATTACGTCTAGTCGAACTCCAATATTGATATTTGCCGAGGTAAAGAAAAGTAACCTTTTACAAAGTTTTCATTTTTTTTTAGAAACTGAAAAAGTAGATTTTTTTTAAGAAACAAAACGCCACTTTTTGTCCTCTGGAAACTACTCCTTGTTTTGTTTTTCGGCGAAGTTCATTGCCCGGCGATCTCTTTCTCCGGCGAAATCCTCAGCAATATCCTTCTCTCCGGCGACATCGAGCTGTAAGTTCCGGTCTGTCTCTTTCTTCTCCAGATTTTGCCTTTTTATTTTCTCTTACGAGCAAAAAAAAAACGAAAACCTCATCCCAAATGATTCTTAGCGGTAAAATAGACGATATTGTTTTTGATATTTGGATTCAATGCTTTAAATTCGTTTACACTGCATGAATAAAGCTTGAATTTCGATACTATGTCGTTATTTGTCATGGCTCTATAGTTGAGATCTGAGTAATAATTGCATTGAAGTATTGCTTATCAATTGTTTGAAGAAAATGAAAAAAAATTAAGGCCGATAGATGAATCGAAACATACTGTCATGAATTGCTAATCATTTGTCAAATCCTTCTAATTACCGTTACACCACATTACAATTTCTTTTGATAATCGTGTCGTGTTTGAGTCAGCTTACACTCACCTTGACTAATTTCACGGGATACGTGTTACCTCCCTCCAGCAACAAGTAGCAACAGGTATCAGGTGCATCTAGTCTAATTTTTTAAATCAGAAATGGCTATGGTTAATAGTTATTGATAAAAAATTCTGAATAGTTGCACCAAGGTTGTGAGGCTGTGGGCTAATGGTCAATGAATTGGTTTGAGAACCATGAGGCTCCAAGTGCAATAATATTAGATGATTTCCTCCCATATGTCCAAACATTAGTGGATAGAGTTATCTTGTACTTGTGTTGATGGGAGGTAGTAGGTGTCCCGTTAAATTAGTTGAGGTGCGAGCAAGCTGGCCCGAAATTTTCACATTGTAAAACAGGCAAGCACTAGGAAAGCTTCCTTTTGTGATTACAAGGTCAAAAAATAAAGGAAGTGCACAAATTGGGTGCAATCCTTTCTAAGGAACACCCATAATTGAAAGTTGGAAATACTTAATCGTAAGCATTACATGATAAAATAATCGTCAGTCCTAGTGGAGCCAATCTGCAATGTGGTCAATCTACACAGTGCTAATTTTTTGTTGGTAAACATTTTTCAGTTTGACAACTTAGAATCGATTTTGTAATGTTAAGCATCTTTCTTTTTCTCTTTCCTGTCAATATCTGTGTGTGTGTTTCTTTTCTTTTGAAACGATGGCAGATGATTTATAACTTCATCAAAAAGCTATGTTGCTCGGACTCTACAAAAATGTCGACAAGTGCGTGTCGGATCTTCCAAAAATAATGTATTTTTGAAGGATCCAACACGGGTGCGGCAACATTTTTGGAGAGTCCGAGCAACTTAGTTGATAAGTAATACGAAGGATAACTCTCTTATATACGTTAAGGTTTTACAATTTAATGCAGAACTAACACGGGTGTATTCGAGATTTCACCTGTGATAAGACACTATAGTTGTGAAAATGAGTACCAGACATTTATAAGCACGGTTAGAGGAAAGTGTTAATTTGGAGTATACACATATAGAAGAACTAAAAAGAATAAATCTACGATGTATTTATAAAATTACCAATAGAGAATATTATAGATGCCGTTTATATTTATTAAACTACATCAATTTGGAGTAATTTGACAAAGATATTGAAATATATTTGTTGAACCCGTACAGTATAGACAAACTATCTAAGTTCCAATGTCCAACAAGAACTCTGTAGAGTTTAGCAAAGGGAATCTAGTAAGTGTTAGACATTCAGAGATGAATTTAAGGGGGGAGGGGGGCATGTACCCCTAAGGATTTTTAAAATCCCCCCCCCCCCCCCCCCCCCCACACAAGCTATGTTGCTCGGACTCTACAAAAATGTCGACAAGTGCGTGTCGGATCTTCCAAAAATAATGTATTTTTGAAGGATCCAACACGGGTGCGGCAACATTTTTGGAGAGTCCGAGCAACTTAGTCAAAAAGTAACCGTCCTTCATGAAATCAGAGAACTGATTGGATGTTTATGTGTAACTCGCTTGTTCTTAATTGATATTTTTTGCTTTCTCTTGAATTTGTGCTGCAGGTTGCTGTTTGCACCTGACTAATAATGGTAGGGCACAAGAATTATTCACCTCCACCTTATATTCCTCTGGATCAGTCGGATGCAGAAGTACCACAAGTTTCTACTGCGGAAGAAATTCAACAGACCAAAAAAGATGACCATGCTCAGTGGAGTTCTGGAATCTGTGCTTGTTTTGATGATCCACAGAGCTGTACGCTACTCTCGTCCCTGTGATCTTGCTTTATGAGAAGGGAAAAAAGTGAATGAAAGGTGCATTTTTGGGTAGTAAAATAAGATTCATGATTAATTACCCTCTTATCTTATTAGATGGAAAACAATGATAAATCTCTGAGTGAACCACTAAGGAAGCTATTATAAGCCATACATTTAATTGAGTTTTCCTCGGGCTCTATAATGGAATGAAGTATTTTTCTCTGCTTATATGCTTCTTAGATAAAAATTTAGCTTGAAGTTGGTATGCCTTTGAAAATACACTTTCTTACCAAATTTGCAAAACTAGTCCTATCCAGACTTAGGAACTTAGAAGTGCCTGTACTTTTTTTATTTATGGTGTAACATGCTTAAGTGTGTATGATTTAGGTGCCTTGCTAGAGTTCCTCAGTGCCCTGCATTTATAAAGGGGTATCTGAGTTTTTGTATACTGTACATATACAGAACCTTCTTGGTGCTCTTTTGCTGGGACAAAAGTATACCCATAAGGATATATGTATATATTCTTATGAACAACAACAAAATAATACCCAGTGTAGTGTAATCCCACAGGATTTATGTATATATTCTTATGAACAACAACATACCCAGTGTAGTGTAATTCCATAGAGTTCTGGATAACACACATGCATTTCTTTTCTCAACAGTCAACACTGCTTCCATTCTGTTTCCAGATTATTTGCTATTTGCTCCCCCTTGTGGTTTCACTGTTTGTCATATTCATGAAGTTATAAATAATACAACTGCCGGAATTTCCCGAAACTGGTTTTCAGCAGTGCCGATGGGACTAGATCAATCATTCCTTTCTGAACATATAATAAGATGAAAGTGTGATTGTGGAACTTCTCTTTTGAGGGTTAATTATGTGTGTTTATGTTTAAAATTCCAACACCTGTTCCTAAGCAATGGCTCTTCTGTCATCCCAGAGGAATGACACTAGATGTTGGTTGACAACCTCGAGTTAGCACTAATTGCAAAATTTTGAGCACAGGTTTTATTGGACTTCTTTGCCCTTGCTTTCTGTTTGGAAAAAATGCGGACTTCTTGGGGTCAGGAACCTTGATGGGATCATGTACAACTCACTTTATTTTGTGGGCTTTTTTCAACACAATTTTCTGCTTCTTAACTGAAGGCATTCTTCTGGGTTTGCCTGGGTGCTTTGTTGCATGTTATGCCTGTGGCTATCGAAAGACATTGAGATCAAAGTACAATCTTCAGGTAGCCATCTCTGTTGTTTTGCTGTTTATAGTGCACATGGATGAGAATGTGGTTTAGCATATTATCAGTAGCTCTATTGATTCAACAGGAAAGACATTTGAAAAAATGAGTGAAGTTAGATTGCTTGAAAATTTACCTTCAATCTAACCTTCCATATTCATAGTTGTATCTCCTATAACATGGGCTATGCATAGGAGGATAGTCTGATGTGCACACCTTTTGAGGATGTTTCTTTACGTCTATGCATAAACTCCCCATTATGGTGTGATATATATTAATATTAATGACTATATTAAGACTTCTATGATGATAGTTTGAAGTTAACCTTTTCATTAGAAAGAAAAATTAATCAGAAATGTCTTAAAATTCCACATACATTCTTTTGAATTGGATGTTATCCGTAGAAGCTACAAAAGATTAAAGAGTTACAGTGTGTAATCGACTCCACGGCAGAGATGATTATACTTCATTTGAATTAGTAGTGGTGGACTTCAGTTCGATAAACTATCAACAACTTGAAAATCAGGAAAATCAGGACTCCATGTAGAAAGAGAACTGACTGTACTTTCCTTTTCTGTTTGGTTTACATTGAGAAGTTGTCCGAGTTAGAAATCTTAGTTTTGAGTTTATTATCAGATGAGTCTGCAGCATCTATAACCAGTTACCCTGAATTCTTCACCTTCCTCTCTTCCCATTAGCTCCCGCCCCCCTTTTCTGTTCTACGAAATACTATGGTTCCATGCCTGAATAGAAAGATGCAAACTGCTTACATCAGTATTTCTGCATTTAACAATTTTGTGTGTCCTGATATATATGCAGGAAGCTCCATGTGGAGACTTCGCCACACACTTTTTCTGCCACTTATGTGCCATATGCCAGGAGTACCGAGAGATCCATGAAAGATCTGGAGATTCAAACTCATCTGATCTTAGCTTAGTGGCAGTGACAGCCCCTCAAGTTCAGAAAATGGAAACTCCTCCTGCAAACGAATAGATATTCTGTTTCTACTGTCTAAAAAATCGATTTGTAATGCTTCCCTTTTCCATTAACTAGTCCCTCTTTGCATTCTTTTGTTTTTGTTTTTTATCATCCATGTCTATTATAGGTTTCTGCACTATATGTTGCTCTTGTAATATCTAGGTACTATTAAGGTTGGGTTGGTATATACACAAGGAAAATGCTATGGCATCTGCTTGTTAGGAAAAAGATTGTATGAAAACTTACTTTTTTGTATAAGCTATGCAAAGAAAATTATTACATAAATTGTTAGTTTAGTTATTCTTGTCACAGGATGGAATAATAGTATCGAGATTAGTTATCCACGTTAGAAATAGCTTGTCACACAGACGTGCCATTGCTATTGTTATTGCTATTGCTATTGCGCGACAAGTTGGGTTTGAAGCTGTAGAGATGTGAAATTGGAGAGGCATCACTACTTGAAGAGTCTTTTCTCCATGAATCCTCAACTTGAGCAGCAAACTGCAAATTCCATATTACATCTTCAACTGAGGGCATATCTTCTGTATCTTGTTCCAAACACCTGCAACATATCTCTATCATCGTCTTCAATGATTCATCCGAGCACGAATTTCTAATTGCTGGATCAACCATATTCTTTCTTGACATTGCATTAGACATTATGCTCTCTTGTAACTGCAGAAAATATGAAGAGTAAAAGAGTCGGTCAGAATTCATATAGCTGATCCTAACTTACATTTGACTTGGACATAGTTGTTGTGAAGAGTGAAAAAAAGAGTTAAATCATACCTGATTTTGTATAACTCTCACTTCATTCTTGGTATTTATCTGCTTCCCACTAATTATCTCCAATAATATTACTCCAAAATCATATACAACAAATTTTTCTTCATAATTAGCCCTGTGGATTAGTAGAAGTAAGAAACTAATACAACTTTTTTTGTACCTAATATATTAGTTAATTATGTCTACTACCATAGAGAGATTAGCATAATATTTGATCTTCATAGTACACATGATTAACTAATATATTAACAATCATGTCATTGGGAGCATGTTGGATCCTTAAAAGAAGTGCATTTTTGAAGGATCCGACATGTGTGGCAATATTTTTGGAGAGTCCGAGCAACTTAGAATTCGGAACAGTTAGGCATACCTTGTACTCTTCTGCTCCTTTACATACTCATCCAGAATAGGCAAATTATAGCTGCAAATTTTGGCTACAAAGTTCTGATCCAACAAGATATCTGTTATCTTTATGTTATTTGAAAACACACCAGGTACATTTCCAGTATGCAAAAACTGCATTCCCCTTGCTACTCCGATTGCAGCAGCTATACGTTGTGTCCACGTTAGTCTTCCTCTAGCATGTTTATCTGCAGAATCGGATAACACATTACTGTTGTACTGCAATCTTGGGATCGATAAGTATAAATGCTTGTTGAATAATTACCAGAGATCCAGCTTCTTAGGGTACCATTTGATACATACTCAAAGACCAGAAATATCCTGCTAACAATCGAATCATCCAAGTAACACTTGAAGCAGTGTCCAAGAGTACTGACCAGATGATTATGTCTGAGTTTTGACATCAATTCTATATGATACATAAAATTTTGACTGCTATTTTTTCGTTTCGTTTGCAGGCATCTTATGGTTATGTATGAACCATCTTTCAGCTGACCTCTGTACAGCTGAATCCAAAAAAAACAGTAAGTTAACCTCCATACTCACTAATTCTGTCATATAATATATGCAGTTTACTCTTTTAGTTGTTACATTCGCTCAGACGTGAGTATCACATAAGTGTATGTATCAACATTTGTTTTCTATGGACTAATGAACTCTAGATGGATCTCGACGAAGAAGTATTATCATACCATACCTGTTTGATATCCACTCGTCTAAGAAAATGAACGACTAGTAACATGATAGAAGATCTTCTAAAACACCTTCAATGGGATAAGGTATAGATTAAGAATTCTAAGGCAACTGACTATGTTTGATAGGCTGCAAGGTTCTGACTCATTTGTGGTGTCAAAACAATGAAGGATGATAATACCATAAAATGTTCTTAAACGAACGTTTAAGGATCTCAATTATGACGTTAAGAAAGAAAAGTAAGGTACATAGTGATTCTTGAAATGCACCTGATCATCAGAACTGTTGCCTATAAAAGTTGCTGCATCAAAGTTGTTTGTTGCCACCTTAAGCTCTTCGGATGAAAAGGTCCGATAAGATGGAAGACTAAGTGATCCCAGCTTCATTGTTCGAGTAACATAGTCTTGTAAACGGAGAAGAAACACACAAGATGGAAAATTAGTAGTAATTAGGAATAGAAGGAAACTTCGTATGTTTAGGCTTTTTTCGCCTTCCTATTGTGTATTTCGTGCACAGGTAAGCCAAAATTATTGTACTATGCTTCAAACTTCAAAGCTAAGACGGAAAGAAGAGAGGAATCTTACTTGCATCAGTGAATAACTTTGATGTATATGTAGATGCTGCATTTTCTACTATTGATCTTGTTGTTTTTCTCGGTGTAGCTATCTTTGCAAGAAATTTTCTTACTACTATAATAGTCGCGCAAACTAGCACGACTCCACCAATGATGCTACCACAAATGATCAAAGCAAGAACCACTTTTGAACCTGGTATATGTTTATGATGATGAGGTAAGATACCAACAGCCAACGCCTCATTCCGACAGAAGGAAAATGGATGTTGAGTTCCGCCTCCAGTTGCTAAACAATTGTTAGAGTAACGCACGATCCTGTCCTTAGGACCAGTCAGAAGGCAACTAGGCAATCTTCCACTCAACAGGTTAGTCGATAGATCCACAAAATCTAATCCGGCATTGCATTGATTATCATCAAAAAGCATTCCCGTTAACTTATTTCCTGCAACGTTAAGATAAGTGATCGATGGCAAGGACAGCAAAGACGGAGGAAATGGCCCCATAAATCTGTTTGAAGAAATGTCCATATGTTCAAGCTGATGGTAAGATTGAACTTTCTCCGGAATTCCTGCAGTGAACTTATTGTTCCTCAACACAATGCTTTGGATTTTGCTGCTAACTTGTGGAAATTTCGGTCCAAGAGAATTATCTTCCAAGTCTAGAACTTGAAGGTTTTCGACACCACTAAGATCAGGCACATCACCAGTAAAATTATTCCTCGAAAGTGAAAGTACACGAAGATTATGCAAACTTCCGAGCATATCAGGTAAATGTCCATCTAAAGAATTGTTCTTTACACTCAAAACTGCCAAAACAACAAGTGAACCAAGTCCATTTGGAAGTCTTCCAGTGAACTTATTTCCATCTAGTATTAAACTCTGGAGGCTCGTTAACGATGAAATTTCTCGAGGTATGTTACTATGAAAGAAATTTGAACTAAGGTCAAGTATCTCTAATGATGAAAGTCTTGAAAGTTTACTAGGCAATGGTCCATATAAACCAAGAGAAACTAATCTTAGAACTTTCAAACTTGGAAGCTCAACAAGTGTAGTGACAAACGAATCGATCGAGAAATTATGTAATTGAGGAGCCCCTTTGCTCCCTATTATATGAAGCTGTGTTATGTTATCCTCATAACAGATAACAGTAACAGATGAACTTGGCTCAGTGTTACAGAAATCAGTGTCATTGTTCCAATTACTCAAAACATTTGGATAGTTCAGAAGATTTCGAATTCTCGATAAAATATTTGCTTGTGAAGAAGATTGTAGTTGCTCTGAGATGCTAATTGAGAGCAATAAAACAAGCAAAACTAGAAGAGTTTTAAGTCCTAAATGTTTTTCCATCACCAAAAAAGGACTAAAAAGAACTGAGAAATTTACACTTTTTTGAGCTTTCTTGTAAACACTCTAGTTGCCACTTCTTCACTACTTCAGCTGAAATGAAATTTCAGTAAGCAAACATCAAACTCTGTATCCATAGTTATTAGAATAACAACAATTCAAGAAAATGTACTTTCCTCTGTTTCAATTTGCTTGTCTGGTTTTGACTTTACACGGAATTCAAGAAAGTAAAGAACGACTTTTGAATCTTTTGGTCTTTAACTAAGCTAAGGATATGTAGAATGTACCAAAATGCGTTTAATCTCATGGTTTAAACTTGTCGTGTGTAAAGTTGAAACTGAAGAGTTGCCAAAAAGGTAAAGAAACATTTTTCTATACAGACTAAAAAGGAAAGCAAGACAGATTGAAACGAAAGGAGTATAAAAGCAAGAAG
>NW_006238934.1:3525419-3531839 GCF_000226075.1 Solanum tuberosum | reverse complement strand
CCCCCCAACCCCCCAACTCCCCACTCCCTACTCCCAACTCCATCACCACCCCACCACCACCAAATCCAATCCAAGAAAAGATGAAATCTTGAAAAATACAGGACACATATTGCAATATATCAACATCCTCTTATCTTTTCACATAATGAAGTAAGCAGCACAATTAGAAGGAAAAAAAGAAAGCTTCATGAAGTATTAATGCAGACATTTAGCTAGCGTTTAGCCATAGATTTTGGATCAGATTTCGAAAAATTTGTCTTCAAATATCTGTTTGGCAATGAAATTTGATCAAATTTTCCAAATAACTAAATTTTAACACAACTTCAACTAAAATACATGTTCGAACACAACTTCAAAATCTATGACCAAACGAAAGTTTTAACCAATAGGAACAAAAGTAAACAAGAATCTTGAGAAGTACCTGTTTAAAAAAAGAAATTGAAGACCTTCAAATTGAAGTAATTAAAACACCAAATGTTCTTCTTCTTTTATTAAAAGATAACTTCAAAAACAAACTTCACCAAATATTCTTCTTCTAACAATTGCCAAAAAGACAAAAAAAAATTTTACATTTTCCTCAAGAGTATAGTATTAGTAGAAATATTTGTAGTCTTTTATGAAAAAAAAAAAATCTGAATCTTGAATACATACCTGCAAAGATGTGACAGTTAATAAACACTAGAACAAATGACAGTGAAGAGAGACCATACTTCATTTGTCACTTTCTTTTGTTTGGACAAACTTATGTTCCGTCCAGTTTCCGCACACTTCGACTAAGTTATTAAACACAAATTATATATTCACTTTGTTTTAAGTTGTTTGTCTGGTACTGACTTGACAGTTCAAAATATTTTAGATTTTGTGATCTTAAATTAAAGATATGTAGAATGTATCAGAAGTTCAAAATGTGCTTTAATCTTGTGATTTAATTATGATACGTGAAAAGTTAGAATTAAAGAGTTACCGAAAAGGAATAAAAAGAAAGTAGCACAAATAATTTGAAATGAAGAGGGTAACTCATAACATTTTCTATTAAATGTTTTTTGTGTTTAGAATTTTTTTTATTTTTTATTTTTTATTTTCAAGAAATGAACTAAATTCTAGCCAGCTACACTCTGTAGAAATAAGTCAAATTTATTTGTAGCATAAGAAATAAAACTAAGCAAATTGGTCCCAAAGGATAAAAAGTGTCTTCTGTTGTTACACTTTTTTGGGGGTATTAATAAAGAATGTTTTCATATATTATACTTTTTGGCATTTCAAGATCTAAGAGATTACCAAGTCATTATAATTAAAAAAATAAAAAGGAAAAAAGAAAGATTCTAGCTTGAGACATTAAGCTGGCATATTATCGTTCTTATTAAAAATAGATAGGTAATTATTATTTTAGAAAATTAAAATATGATTGTGTATATTCTTTTTATTTTATCTTAGTAATAAACAAACTAATTAGCATAGACAACCTACGTAAAAAATACGTACAAAAAGCTTTTTGATTTCCTTTAACTTATTTTCTATTCATTTCCTTCAATTCTATAATCTATAGTACTCATTCTGCTTGGAATTTTCAAAAATACTGTCATATGTGTGTTATTCTGATCAATTTTTAAAAAAAATGTACTATTTTTAGAAGATTTGACACACTCCTAATAATATTTTTTTAAGGAGTTGGAAGTAACATAAAACAATGTATAAAGAACCATATGGAGGGACTTGAGGGACCTAAATTAAACTAAATTTTTAATAGGTATAACTATATATATTCTTATACCTAAGACACAAAAACAAGGGGGCTTTGAGGGCCCTAAACCCTTTCACCCATCCCCTTCCACTTTTTGTCATTTTGTGTTTTTTGACGTGGAATCGTGAATATCAGTTTTAATTTAATAATGTTCTCGCTTATTATGCGATTCATATCTTCAATTTATCAAATCGGTGAGAAAGAACTTAGACTTGTAAAATTATGATATAATTAAGTTTGAACTCACAATTTCATATTATGTTTGGCCTTTTATTTCATCTTATGATATTTTATTTCCCTATTTTTTATCAAACAAAAATAGGAATTAAATTATTTTAAAAAAATATTTTAGTATCATGGGCTGTGTGTGACCTTTCACTTTCACTTTATGAGTCAGGCCTGATGTGATTTTTCGGCCCATTTAGCTTTGTGGCCCACTTTCCTTTTGGCACTTTCTATTTTCAGTCTTTTTCTTTTCTTCTTTTTGCATGTGTTTCTGATTTGTTTGAAAAGCAATTTGTGATTTTTTATTTATTATAAAAAATGGAGTTGAATCATAAATCACCGGCTTGATTCCCTCACTTCCTTGAAGTCGGTCGCTAATCGGTTGTAAGCTGAGACTTATGTCTTGCAATCACAATTTACTATTTCAATGCTAATTATACTACTGAATTGAATTTCTAGTCAGATCATTCTTGCGTTTCGGATATGAAGTCTCCTTTGAAACTAATCTTAGGTATTCCTTTGGCTAGTAGAATGTTATACCACAAATCCAAGGAGATATATATATATATATACATATATATTCCCTAAAAATATACATCTTGCATTCATTTCATTTGATACAAATAATGAATACAAACAAAAAAATTCACATGTCACAAAAGTGCTCCACCTAAATAGAAGTGTCCAATCAACCTTTTTGGCCTTTCAACAGCCAATTATTTTAAGGTAAGAAAAAATGAATTATTATTAGGTACTACTATCATTTATCAAAGACTATATTGCATATTCTTGATATATACTTTTATCCAACAAAAAATAATGGTTCCATAAACACCTTTCATTTGTTTCCTGACCGATGTTCAATATTTATATTAGATTTCAATTAATTCAAATTCGCGTCAGATAGAACCCCATTCAGTTGGTAACGTTTTCTATAAAAAAAAAACAAAATATTCTAGACTCAAATTCAAAACTTTTAATTAAAAAAGGAGCAACATCATGCATTATTTCATTTTCAATGGTTGAACCACCAAGTACCAACAAATGAAAAGGAAAGTGGAGAGACTTACAACTGTTCAAAAAATATTAAATCGATAAATACAAGATACATGTCTTTCGATCATAAACTTTTACTTATTATGAGATAGTATACATATTTCTAATATAAGTTAACTTGGCTGATATATATAAAATATTTTTTATTTTCTTATAAAAATGAAAGTAAATGATTTTGCTAATAGAACTAGGAAAAATAAGTTTTATAATATTTCAAGAACCTTAAATATTAAACTTATAAAATTTAAATCTCGAACAATCCATCCCTCGCCACCCTTAAACCCCCACCTCTTACCCCATCCTGTCTCATAATATTTTGCTAAATTACATAAATATTTTTAAGATAGTATTTTTCGCCGTATCAAACACACCCTAAAATTAAAAATTCATAGAAAATGATGGACGGTAAAATCCACAAAATTCAATGTGAAAGTCATTTGATGAGACTCAAATATCAATGTTCTTGGAAATTGTTTTGCATTGCATTGAGAGAATAATCAATGTCGATATTAAAGAGAGCGTAAACAAAAAATGTGACAAATATTTTGGAACGAAGTATTTCTTTTGGAGCCTCGAGAAATCCGCAATAGTTGTTCCATTCGTTCATTTTTACTTGTTACTATTTGACTTGATATATTCATTAAGAAAATTATTATTGATATAGATATTTTACCAAACTAGCCCTATTAAATGATGTTTAGTATTAGATCTTGAAAAATGATTTGGAGAATAAGTATTTAATGCTGAGGGTAAAAGATGGAAAAAATAATTGTCTTTTCTTGATACTACCTCCGTCCACTTTTAATTGTCATAATTTCCTTTTTTAGTGTCAAATGATAATAACTTTGACTAACATTTTACGATTGTATTTTTTCATCATATTGATATGCAAAAAAGTGGAATTTATAGTACTTTTCGTATAGTTTTTGAATATCTAAATATTTTGTTTTACATATCAAATTAATGTAATTTAATTTAACTTTGAAAATTAGTCAAATTGACTTTTGAAAAGCGCAACATGACAATTAAAAGTAGACAGAAGGAATATATCAAAAGTGATAAGTAAAAATGAAAATCTATTTTAAGAATAAATGACAAGTAAAAGTGAATGGAGAGAATATTTGATAATTACGCACTAAATAACTCACTCTTGTGCAATAGTTTACGAATCACACAAAAAATATAAATCGTACTAAACACGCTCGATATAATAAATTCGACTGAGAAGACGTTGACAAAGGAAATCAAAACTTTCATTTTAGAATTTATATAATTAGACTTTCATTTTAGAATTTATTTATTGGATTCGATCTTTAAGGTTCTTGACATTGAGTTCATTATAGTATTAAAATTGTGAGTTCAAAACTATTCGATTCGACAATATATTACTTTTTGTGATCATTAATGCAACGAGGTAGCCACATACAATGAAGGGTATAAAAGGTGGTCAATTAAACATCCTTCTTCGAAAATTTACTCTGTGTATATAGATAATTATATTGCGTAAATACATATATATATAGAATTCTGAACATCCTTAGTGAGAATCCTGATTTCAAAGTCATATAGAAAAAAAGTTAAACAGATGAAAAATGAATGAATGAACAAATTTATCAATGATCTCTTTAACTGATTCAACAATCATAAACTTAAAAATTACAACTTTCTTTTCTATGTTATACTATATAGTATATATAAACTATTGTTTGCAAAACATTGGTTATGTTCCAAAACTGTGAAAAAATTTCTGATGTTGACAAAATATTCAAACAACTACTGAATGTTCAAGTTGCTTGCTAAATATTCTTTGGCAAGGGAAATGATTTTAGCCCTCCTTCCTTCGAAACAGGTGATCGAGAATATCTCGATGATTTATGCACCTTAAAATTGACAGTAGGAACCTTACGAGCGATAGCTTGCCAGACCATTTGAACAGCATCGTTGTCCTTGGAAGGATATTGATACTCAAAGAAATTTTCGATCTCTTTTAACCTTTCCCACATTCTAGTCCACTCTTGTTTCGTGATGCTCCTGATGAAGTTTATGAGGAAATGTGGTTTGATAGCATCTGATGTACGGACGAATATGCAGAACTCTGAATAGTCAAGAACATCTTCGTAGGGAAGCTCTATTTCGTCACTAATGATGACTGGTACACAGTGAGATGCAATAGCATCAAAGAGACGGTTTGATGAGGGAGTGTCACCTGCAATGTTGAGACAGAATTTGGAAGAGTGCATACCGTCTGTTGCTTGTTTTACTCCGCCTTTTAGTATACTTCCAAAGGAGAAATGAACATCTTTCTCATCTTTCAGCATATAGAATAACTCTTGTCGAATAGATCCACCCTGAAGATGAAAAGCACGTAAGAGTTAGAAACAAGAAATGAAAGAACTAGAAACAGGAAAAGTAAAAGAGTAACGAAATAGGGTACATTGTGACAATCTTGCTAAAGTTCAAAATTCTAGTTCCTTCGACATGGATTTAGTGTGTTATCATTGAAGATCTCACACACTATGTATCACAATGTTAATCTGGTATCTTGGCAACTAAAAGAATCAAAACTTCGCCTCATGCATCCACAATTTTACTCGAGAGGTTGTCTGGTAGATACTTGTATAAAGAGTAATAGAAATTCAGGGAAACATTCAACTAATCTAATCCAGATGGAAGAATATATGTATGCAAAAAGTTCTAACTTTTCTGATTTGCTTTATTTTGATAAGCAGCATACAGGCCACAGTCCACAACTAAATGAAAAAAAGAATAGCGATATCTAAACACAAGGCTTGATCCTAATGACTTAGCAATCCAATATCAGTTTGTCTGCAATCGTGTTGCTTATGTCCTTCTCATTAACCTTCTAAAGACCAGAACAAAGGGGAAAAGAAAGGAGAATATAAAATTGATCCTTCTGTGTGATATTTCAGTTTCAGAACTTGGAGCAGTAAATCCAAACAACTTATATTTTTTTTCAAGTTACAAGAACCAAATAAACAATTGCAGGCTGCCACTAAAGTGATCATGCCTCCAAACTCTGCGCTAAATAAGCTATCAGTTGCCCTTTTTATGCAGTGTCACGCCAAATTACTGTAATCTGTCTAACGATTCTGCTAAGTTTGTTAAGTGATAGCTACAATTTCATCGTAATATTTCACTATTCAACAAAATGGACATAGACGGGGAAGTACTACCTATTGTATTGTACTAACCATATTAATTCCTGTACCTCCTACAAAGCTTAGGCAGGTCCGAGATGCCAAGTCCCAATACGATTCTTCAAATTCTCACCTGAAAAGGTTATGCTGCTCATACAGTGACATATCGCCTTGTTATGTTCCTAACAAGTTATTTTGCTTCACATCATCCAATTTAGCACCAATCTCCAACTCTTCTTC
>NW_006238934.1:3504788-3524492 GCF_000226075.1 Solanum tuberosum | reverse complement strand
CCCCCTCAAAATAATACATACACAACATATCACAGATGAAATTACTTGAGAGTCAACAGTTTCCTATAGTTTCTATTAACAAGCATATGATACTGTGCACTAACACAAACACATAATCTGAAATTCAGAAAAACATCTACAAGTAATTTTATTTCTTAGTCCACTTAAATCGGAGAGATATAGTTAACGGAAGACTACATGAACAGAAATGACTTACATCTTTTCTGTAAATAGCTCCCTGGAAGTAGAGCAATGTTGGTCGACTATCAAAATCAGAAGTGTCATTCTCATAGTTCCTGATAACATGTTTGTAAGGTGCAATCACATCTTTTTCGACGTTAGCTACTGTGGGAGGATACCTTCCGAAGTCTGAAAGTATGAACATTGCAGGCCACAACTTCATTCTTGCATCCAAAAGGCTATTTGGATGGTGTGCAAGAATTATATGGTCTTTCCCCCCTGATCTTTTCCATTCCTCTTGTGTTGTCAAAAAGGCAACCAATTTTTTCTGCAGCAAGGTGTTTGGACTTGTTTTCTTCTTTTGCTTAACCTTTGAAAACCGATTATAGCAAACCGATGAAAAGAAAGGAACAAATATCACATCAGCTTCACTTGAATTATGCACTCTTATTGCACTAGCACTTCGACTATTCAAATTGTCATCAAATTCAGACAACAAAAGATCCAATGTCAACCAATACTCTATACTATGCTGCACGTTTAATCCGCCTGGATAAGTAGGAACCAGTTTCCTAATATCTGGCCAGACACTCTTTCCCTCAGCCTTCCATCCCAACAATTCAAAATGAAATTGCGGGGGCAAGTCATACATGAAAACTTTAAGGACTTGTTTACTAGGATTACACTTTAACACATTATACTTTTCCAATGTTCCTTTGTTAGACACCGCTCGATTTGAATTCGAGACCTCATAATTACTTTGACTACTAGATTGTGAATAACCTTCTTCAGACAAAGCAAGAACCTTGGACTTAGGTAACACATTGAGGTAAAAAAAGTGACGATGTCCAGTTGAACGCATCACAAATAACAAAGATAACATGAACAAGATTGAAGTAATTGAAAACATACTAAACAAGGATTTTCGACCAAAAAATCCCATCAAATGTACATTCCTCTCAGCCATTGCAATTCTCTATATCAACAAAGTAACAACAGCTAACACATCCTATAAGCTACCATTGTTGCTCCAATACTCAAAATGGTGGACAAAACAATGCAAAAATTAGACCTTTAAACAAATGACATGATAATAACAAAAAACCATCTAATCATTCATTCTAAACAAAACTCAAAACCAAACTCCTACATTAGCTCACACCATAAAAATCATATCTTTATCCTTCCCCTCAGCATTTATCACACTATGGCTAATAAACAAATCCAAGACAAACTTGAAACAAACAAACAAACACCCCTTTTGTCAAACCAATATCTAAATCCAAGACACCCCCTTTTCTCAAAACCAAACAAGATTGGTAAAAACAAGGAAAAACCAAATCAAGAATGGATTTTTTTTCTATACAAGCAAGAAAACTTGTCAATGGAGCTGAAATAACTCAAGAAACCACAACCCCAGATCAAGAAACTGAAAACCCAGATCAGAACCAACGTGAATTTGACTACAATATGAAGAAAAAGAGAAAAATGTTCATACAACAAGAGAGGAAAAAGGGTTGAAGAAATGGAAACAAAAAGACAAACAGGTGGAGGACAGAGCAGTTACACCAAATACAAAAAAGGGTCAATTTTCTGTGAACCGTTCCAATTTCTTGTCTTTTGGTGTAAAAAAAAATTCTCAAAACAGCGTAGAAATAGGTGAATGTGGAATCTCTGAAGAAGCGGGCTCATCAGTCTTTTTTGCTGACAATTTTTTTATATTATAGTTTTAAATTTTCAACATAAGTTCAACAGACAGTCAGACATGCAATGTAAATTTGTACTATGTGGTTTAGGTATTTTTTTAATCCAAGCTCACGTTAATTAGTGGTTAAGAGTTAATTTAATTAGTAATTTAAACGGTTATTAATGTTATAGTTAATGTAAGGTTCATAAACAGATCTCAAAATATGGATCTCAAAAACTTGGTACCTTAGGCTTTTTTTTTCCAAATGACTTAATTTGGTCTTTTCGTCTCAAATTATTTGTCGTATAACCCTATCAAAACATTAATAAACGATAAATCAATATCACATTTTCAATTTGATTTATCATACCCCTACGAGAGAGTATGATTTTAACTCTAACCTTACTTTATGTGCATCCATTCGTAAAGAAATAGAAAGATTGTTTTCAAAAGTTATTAGGATTCAATGGCCCTCCCAACTTCCTTGTGAGTATTTGTGGTATATTTTATACCAAAATTAGGATTCATATTCTAACCAACATTTAAAAATATGACCTAACAATCAATGATTTTCAAGGTTCAAATCCTAGCAAAAGCAAACACCAAAAGAAATATTGCTTGGAGGATTCTCTGTCCAAGTTTTGGTTTGACGCGATTATTTATGTTGGTAGAAGATAACAGATACACTGTAACTTTTTCACATTCAAACAAACTCAAAATATCTTCACTCGAGCTGACGCTCTTTGAAACTACAAATTACACTTCCACCTCTCTCTACACCAAACAACAACATAGTAATCCCACAAGTAGGGTCGAGTGTACACAGACCTTACCCCTACCTTCCAAAGGTAGAGAGATTTGTTTCCAATCTTGCACAAAACAACTTGAGAAAAACAACACTGCAATCAACTCAACTGTTACTTTGATGTTAGTGCACTTTGAACCAAGACCAGAATAGCATAGAGGACATTTCTACTCAAGGATGAGATGTTATTCAAACTTGAAAGCATGATTTTGAATCTCTTCACTGAAAAATGGAAAATGTCTTTTCCCAGACTATAAAACGCAACCCCTTGTAATCGAGGCTAATTTTAATGCGGAGATAAAAATGAAAACAGAAAAAGAAGTTAAAATTGGAATTGCATCTCTGGTGAATATCCAAGGGCTTCAAGATGAGCAGCCATTGCCTTGTTCATCGGTGGTGGACCACACCTCAGTATCTGCACGTTTAACATGAAATCAGTCGAACTTTGCTTTTCCTTGATATTCCATGAACTTCTAAGATAATCTACCTATGCTCTTACTACAAACTCGTGACATTGGAATCGATAGCTGTTAGCAACTTCAAAGATGCAATGTATTACCTTAATGTCATCTGCTGGGGCAGGGCAATGAGTCTGGATCATTTCCTTGGAGACAAATCCCACACCACCACTCCATTCTTCCGGAGGCTACACATATTAAGAGAGCTATTTAATCATTTGACTCAATGCGTAAGATGTAAAAGCACGTCTACTTGCAAGAGAAATGTACGGTAGTGAGGAGCAACTTGGAAAGATGATAAAGAAAAAAGAAATCACTTCACTATAAACTAGACTTTTCTCTTTTTGATATTTTTGGAAGGGAGGGTGGTCGACATAGTGCCATATCGACATTGAACCCCATCTTGTTTGGATCATGATGTATGCTTATTCAGCATTCAAAAATGTTGTGGAGAACCAATTGGACACAACAAGTTTAACATGTTACACTTCTCCCATGAGCCACAAAAAAGGAGTTCCGTGCCTCCAAAGGTCGAGAATTTATGTGCCAGTTTCCGAACCAGTCAACTTAAATCAATTTTTCATTATAATTTACATAAATCAGTAATGAGATGAAACGAAAATCATTTGACAGTTTTGGACATTTTGAAATATTACTACAAACTACAGTATTGAGTTAGCTATCAATACACGACACGTCAGAGAAAAGAATATTGAATAATATACAGAACTGAATTAAACAAAATCAAAATAATTATACATAGAAGGAGAAAAAGGTCAATAGATCATATTCCAAACGAGAAAGGAAGTTATAGAACTGACCTGATTCAAGACGTAATAAACTTTGAAACGATCAGGATAGTTAGCAGTAAGACCCTCCAACTCTTCCTGCAGACCAATAAATACAAATTCAGGTGCGGACATTCAATACGCTCAAGCTGATATGTCTTTCCACAGAAACAAATACTACACTTGATATTAGCAAAACGGCCATGAAAGTCACCTCCACCCTCCCCCAGAAACAAATATTGATTGGCACAATTATCAACACTTCAAGGAGGTATCAACTTCAGTATAAATAATGTTCAACTATGTCCTCCCCAAACTGCTAAAAGGCCAACTATCATACAGGTTAGGAAAGTTATTTTATTGTTTGGCAAAGATAGACTCTGCAAATATAAAATCATTTGGATAATATGCTTCACTATTTAGAAAAAACAAACAGGTCTACTACCTGAAACCCTATAATTCCTAAAAATAGAACATTCACCGACATAATTAGAAAAGCGAATATTGCATTTAGAAAAGGATCCCATAGAAGATTCAACATGCAGGCGACGGTCAATAATGAATTGGGAGAAGTGAGAAAGTAATAAAAATTAGACTATGACAACGTGAAAGAGTCCAACACTTCTAAACAGTAAAAAGTTCTCTGACATAACTACAGATTACTTAGACATGAGCCATATTTGTGGGAGTGTGTTTCTTAAAATAACTTTTATTAGTAAAGGATGAAGTTGATCTGAAGGGGGAAACCCGGGAAGTAGCATACAGTAAATTTTACTAATACAACAAAAGTCGGTAGATAGGCAGTTTGGATGCTTTAGGGAAGCTGTTCGTCTTTATTCTAGGAAATTATTTTGAAAAAAAAAAACGCTCAAATGCTTTAATTCTTCAGTGCAAATCATTGTATTTTGGTTTCATGTTTCCGACATAAAAAAATGCTCTGAAAGCGTTTTATGACTGAGCAACTTAACACAAAACAGTTGCCACTCAAGTTCAAAAATAAAAATCACACAATTCTCTCATATCTCTAAAGCATAGATCAGCAGAGGACTCAACTAAGCACACATTTTACAAATGAAGCACCACACCTGAATTGAATAAGAACTAAGGAACTTCCAGGCAAAAAAATAAAAATGAGATAAACAATAAACCTACTACTCAATACAGTTCAACTGCAGCAACTACGATTCTGTGACAGGAGAGCAGAAGTGCATGCATAAAATTTGTTCAAACATTCGAGTGTAAGGTATGAACTAATTGAATGACAAAAAAGAGATGAATATGTACCTTCAAAAGAATATCTTCAGAAGTAACATTAGCATATATCAGGTGCACCTTCGTCGCGTCATTAGGATTTTCAAGAATAGCTCTAGCAACCTGGATAGAAACAAAAAGAAGTATACCAACATCAAACTCTGAAATATTTCGTTCCAGAACAACCATTTTCACAAAAAAAGAAAAGAAAAGGAAAGACAAGTTGTTTAAGTAAAGTAGGAAGAAAACAGACCTGGAACATTGGGGTAATGCCAGAGCCTCCTGCAAGCATTCCAAATGCTCTAACTTGTCCGGGCTGGTACTTAAAGCGGCCCTATTTATGAAAGGACATCGATGTGTGAGTCCTCAACAGATAAAGCTTTTTAATGGAAGATCAAGAATCCATTAAGCAATGTAAGATTTCTCCTGCACCTAAATCTTAAATTTTTTATCTTTTTTAATCTTAGATATGGAAGAAGAAAAACATAATACATAGAAAGGTGAAATCTGAAAAGAAATATGGTCAAGCCATATGCAGAACAGCATAAGAATATTTCTTGGATGCACCACAAGTCACAAGATTCCTACATTTTTCTCAGTAGTTAATCTTCTGTTCACTTTCTAAGTCACCGGATATTAATTCAATGATTTAACAAACTTGGAATTGTTGAAGAAGGGAAACAAAGTAAAGAAACCAAAAAAAAAAAGGTAAAGAAACAACAATACCCTTCTGAAAGGCAAAAAAGAGACTAGATGACCAATAAGTATTCACTGCAGAATTATCTCACAAGCAACAAAAAATCTACCTTGGGTCCCTTCACTTCCATATAATCACCCTCACGCATCTCCCGAAAATGATGTGACATCCTTCCTTGGGGATACATCTGTGCATTCACAAAATACAAACCATCAAAATCACCAAAATGAGATAGGAAAAGGCAAGAGCAAAATCACCACACTACCTAACTTTTACCTTTATAACTAACTCAAAATATCCAATGTCCGAGTCCAAAGTAGTTGGTGTGTATGGTTTAACAACCTCTTCACCTTGACTATCTTTGCCCCTGATTGATTGAGCATCAAGTAATAATCCAAATGGTGAGAGCAAAAACAAACAAACTACTGGCATGTGAGAATAGTTTAATCAACCGAACCTGCAACTAATATGTTGTCCAATGGGTAGTCCCAACACAGAAGTGGGCGTTGGAAGTTCAAATCTGAATTTCGCCACATTATGGCTAAGTTGTGTGCGCTTCACAAGCTTAAATGCCCTGAATTCTTCAGGGTTTAAACATACTGTTAAGATAACAAGATACAATCAGTCAGTATAACCGAGATCAAAGGCATAGAAAACAGAACTAGGCACAGTTTTGTTAGTGACTTGAGGAAATAAACTAAATCAGAACATATCTTGACATCTTTAAAATAAGAAAAAATCACACAGCACCCCTAGCTCTATAGGGTTCGAACGTTTTTACTTGATTATATAAATGAATAAGAATGAGACTGAGTTGAAAAACTAGATGATTGCTGATACATACACAAAAAATTATCAAGTTATGAACACCAGTATCCCAATTCCATGTTTCTTAATGGGAGTTGTAGCTTTGTTACAAACTAAACATGCATGACTGATAGTTTCTAAACACACCTATATTGCTCAGATTCTCGAAAAATGCGGCCACACAGGTATCAAATCCTTAAAAAATGCACTACTTTTGAACAATCCAACACGTACCCTGTGGCATTTTGAAAAGTCCAAGCAACATAGACACACAACCACACACACACACCCCAAGTCCACAACCATTTCCATGAAATATTAGCTACACTACCATTAATTTTAAAACAATCTACCTGTTTCTCCTAAATAACAAGCATACATAAGTGCAATCAACAGTTTTTCTTATGCTGGAAATGGGTAAAATAAATTAAATCAAACCTTTGGACTTCTTTGAAGAGAAGTAAAAATAAGCTGTAGCACCAACAGCAACAGCTGCAACAGCAACTCCAATAATCAATTGAGCATCAGGTCTTTCCAAGAACTCCATTTCTCAAAAATAAAAATCTGATCTTTACACAGACAGTAGAAAACAAACACAAACTTCAGTTAGTTCTCTCCACAAAACAAAACATATCAACCTTTGAATCTCAAATTCAGATAAAGATCCAAAGATTCTTAAATCACAGAACTAAAAATCTGATCTTTACACAGACAGTAGAAAACAAACACAAACTTCAGTTAGTTCTCTCCACAAAACAAACATATCAACCTTTGAATCTCAAATTCAGATAAAGATCCAAGATTCTTAAATCACAGAACTAAAAATCTGATCTTTACACAGACAGTAGAAAACAAACACAAACTTCAGTTAGTTCTCTCCACAAAACAAACATATCAACCTTTGAATCTCAAATTCAGATAAAGATCCAAGATTCTTAAATCACAGAACTAAAAATCTGATCTTTACACAGACAGTAGAAAACAAACACAAACTTCAGTTAGTTCTCTCCACAAAACAAAACATATCAACCTTTGAATCTCAAATTCAGATAAAGATCCAAGATTCTTAAATCACAGAACTAAAAATCTGATCTTTAAACATATAAAAGCAAAAAACACAAAAGGGTATTGATTAACTACAAACTTCACATCAGTCACTACTCAAAATGACATCTCAAATTCCAAGAAAAGAACCCCATTTTGAGAAAAAAGGGGAAAAGGGGTTTAGCTGGGAAAAATTGGATTGGATTCTTACCAGAAAAGATGAATCTTGAAGAACAGTAATACAGTACCAATGGAGGTTCTGTAATTGAAAAGAAAAAGTATTAGAAATAAAATGTGAATTTATAATTAGGGTAGTGAAAAGTAGGTGAAGACAAGACGTTGGATTTTGGGTATCTATAGTTCTCACCTACCCACCCACCCCAATGGCGCAGCCCAACCTTCAACTGTGGCACCTTGTTTTTGTCACCAAACCAGTTTCAATGTTGATTTTATGGTCGAGTCCCGAATATGAAATCGCCTTTAATACAGAGTTATATATTTTTGAAATTTTTTTAGACTCATTAAATTTAGTTAAACTTTAATATAAAGCATTAAACTACCTTTTAATGCTCTGGTTCGAATCAAATGTAATAGGGAATGTTTTATTATTGAATTAATCAGATTCAAAATAAATATTAAACATCAATAAAAAAACTACATAAAATTAAATAATTTTAGTCTTCATGAAAAATTAATTCTGAATATGCTCCTATTATTACCAAAATGACTAAAAATTGCTCTTATTCCAATAATTTTTATATTTAGTTAACCTTACTAGCATAAATTATATGTTACAAATTCGAATTGAGTTAAGGTGGGCCACATTTTGGGTGATAAATAGACTGTTTAGGTTGAATTGAGACAAGTCGTAATATATGGATAATTATCCAACATAATGCAAAGCTGAAATAAATTAAAATTGAATATGTAAAAATGAGCTAAATAATAAATCATAATTCATCACGTACAATTTAACCCC
The DNA here is from genome assembly GCF_000226075.1 of Solanum tuberosum. Classification (NCBI taxonomy): domain Eukaryota; kingdom Viridiplantae; phylum Streptophyta; class Magnoliopsida; order Solanales; family Solanaceae; genus Solanum; species Solanum tuberosum. The sequence continues at coordinate 3,515,796 of NW_006238934.1, read as the reverse complement.
TTGCATTTATTAATTTCAAACATATATATATGAACTAATATTCAACGTATTATATGAATACCATTCAGCCCCTCCTATTCTTTTTCCAAAAAATAAACGTGTATACGTATAAATAAATGCCTCCCTCAGTCCTCCCCCTCCCCCCAACCTTTTGGCTTAATGATTTAGCTAGCATTTAGTCATTTTTTTAAAAAAATTTAAAAGAAATTAATTTGATGATGTTCATAATGAAGTTACAAAATGTTTAGTTTGTAAATAATTTGCATTGTAATCTCTTTCTTTGAATTGGATTTATTCCTCGTACTATCTTTTGTTGTAGATATAATTTTCTTTAACTATGAGAAAAATGAACTCTCTAATAAAAATAAGAAAAATTGTCTGAACTCCCTAATAAAAAATAAAAAAGTAAGCTATACAAGTGACATATATTCCACAAATCATGTATCCTCCTCGGTCCCTACCATCCCACACCCATGTAGGGGCGTCTCCAGAAGGAGGTCCCTACCATCCCACACCCATGTACGGGCGTCTCCAGAAGGGGGTCACTACCATCCCACACCCCTGTAGGGGCTTCTTCAGGAGGGGGTCATTACTGAATCCATGCTCCCCTCCCGTAATCATAAATATATATATATTTATTTATTTAAAATAAAATAAAATATATAGATGTGTGAATCCACATTTGAATTATCATATAATGTCATGCAATAATGATTGTGTGCACCTCTCTAAGTGGGGTTAGAAATTTATATCTTTTGTCTATCTTGTTTTATTTTCTTTTCTAAAATTGGGTAACACCTCTCTAAGTAGTTTGAATAGATAAAAAATAATTTTGAATCTATAATTTTTAAATTTTAATTTTAGTGATAAGAACCTAAATGTCAAACCGATCAAAATTATACCTTAGATCCACATTTTCGTAATAGTGCACCCATCATCTTAAAATCATGGATATGTCTTTGCACCAAACCTCTCGGCCTCCACACCTTACATTGTATTTATCTAAGTTATATACAAATATTTTTAAAATAATATTCTTATTTACCTATCAAATACAAAAAAATAATAAATACGAAATTTTTCATGGACGTCCGTTACGACCTTATTAATGAAGTCAGTTGATCCTGAGGAGCAAACGGGACCAATAAAAATCAATTTTTTTCTAAAAGACTTTTTGTATAAAAAATATTTTCATTCGTACCGACCAGATACATAGTGCTTCATATTGGTGATGCAGTTGGCAAGCTGCATGACAATGGCCTTATTTATAACTATTTGACCACAACAAGCAGCATGTTAATTGGCAACTATTGAGTTGGAAGGTCAAACATAGTGAGTTGGAAGTTGGCACTTATTAGATTCGGAGGTGGTCAAATATGCCCCTAAACTATTTGAAAAGGACTAGATATACCCTCGTTTAAAGTTTGGCTCACTCGTGCCTTCGCCGTCCAACTTTTCGTCTAGATATGCCCTTATGGGCGTTAAATGCCAAATGGAATTGTCACGTCATTTTTATATTACCACGTGGCAATTACATTAAAGGGAAAAGGGTCAAATATATCCCTAAGCTATTCGAAAAGGTCTAGATATACCCCCTTTTAAATAAATTACCCGACCCGTTTTCAACAAAAAAAATTCGGTAATCTCAAAAATGAGTAATTGACTAATAAAAAATAGGAAAAATATGAAAAATAAAATAAAATTAACGACAAAAATTCACAAATAAATATAGTAACCTTAAATTCAACAATTTTTAAAAAAATTTATTTTCTTCGATAAATCCCGAAAATGAGTAATTGATTAATAAAAAATATGAAAAATATAACCTAAAAATTCAGCATAAAGTCATTTTCATATTTTTTATTACTCAATTACTCATTTTCGTGATTTATCGGAAAAAAATAAAAATTTAAAAAAATTGTTGAAATTGTTGAATTTAAGGTTACTATATTTATTTGCGAATTTTTGGCATTAATTTTATATTTATTTTTTCATTTTTTTCCTATTTTTTATTAGTCAATTACTCATTTTCGGGATTTACCCAAAAATATTGTTGAAAACGGGTCGGGTAGTTTATTTAAAAGGGGGGGGGGTATATCTAGACCTTTTCGAATAGTTTAGGGGTATATTTGACCCTTTTCCCTTTAATATAAATGTCACGTGGTAATGTAAAAATGACGTGACAATTCCATTTGGCATGTAACGCCCATAAAGGCATATCTAGACGAAAAGTTGGACGGCGAGGGCATGAGTGAGCCAAACTTTAAACGGGGGGTATATCTAGACCTTTTTGAATAGTTTAGGAGAATATTTGACCCTTTTCTCTTTTTTAATTATTATTATATGTGCTTATAAGGACTTGAACTGTCATTAAGGAGGATAATAAAACTTAAACAAGTTCCATTTTTACCATTGGATCAAAAAAGAATTAGTACTATATTACTAAGTTGTCAATATAAATACAAAATCTGCGTGAAAGTTATTGAGTTTTCGAAAACGTCCACTCCCACCACCTTATAACGTGTGACTAAGTAAAAGGATATGTCCAAATCAAGTTCATGAAAGAGATGCGTTCAATTAGATGCAAATGTTTGAATTTTGATGTCTTGATGAGGTTCTTAGTTGAGACAAATTCAATTTCACGTCATAAATTATATTCAAGCATCAATTTTTTGACTTTACATCATTCGGTGTATTTAATTTATTTTATTTTTAAAATTTTTATTGTCATGAAAATAAGGTTACAATGTCACTAGCGAGATTATATTAAATATGTTGTTATTGTTGTTTTATTATCTTGAAGCAACAAAGTTATCTGGATTGTAATATGCAGTAGAGAAAGACGAACTAATACCCTCCTCATCCCATTTTATGTGACATTTTTTCATATTTGGTATGTCCCAAAAAGAATACCACTTTATTATAATTAGAAATAGAAATTACATTATTTGACTTTAAATTTGTCATTTCATTTTTAATGAAATAATTTATAACCACACAACTAATATCTAAGAATTATTTTAAACTATAAAATTTTAAAATTTTCATATTTTTCTTAAATGCTAAATAAAATTAAACAATGTCACGTAAAATAAAAGGACAATCGAATATTTGGTAGGAAGACTTGAAAAATCATCCCATCTTATGTCACTAAATTAGACTACTATTTTGTTTTAATTTAAAATGTTCCAAACTTTGTAAATCTTTTTGGAAGAACAGTATATTATTATATTGTGTCTTGTGATCTTATCTACGTACTAAGAAAATGTTTTGGAATTTATTTATTTTTGATAAAATAATTGATGTCTTAGTTATTTTTTTTATTTAATATGTATTTTGAAAGTGTATATATATATATATATAATGGGGTTGGTGGTAATTGCGGGGATGGAGAGGAGTTAATGTCGACTTGTTTTCTTTATTTTCATTATGAAAGTTATTTTCTTTATTTTCAAGGAGACTTTTTTTCATTTAAAAATAATTTTCAAATGTTTTGATTAATCAAATGCGTAAAATTAGGGAAACATTTTCCTTCATACCAAACACACTCATATTTATTTTTATTCTTTTTATTTTTCACTCGATATTTGCATTAACGCTCCTACTAAATTCAAATTGCGCACGGCAAGACGCATCCTAGAGTGGCGCTCCAAACACAATATTCTCCATACCCTATATCTGATTTTGATTTCTTCTTACAAGCATCGAATTCTATCATCTTAAAGTTCATATCAAAACAAAAAGTCCCACTTTTTATGACATTGGGTCTTTGTTAAATAATTTTTCTCATGAGATATAAATTTATATTTTCGTATCATAATATTACATAAGTTATGTTTGCACTTTTAAAAAACTTGTATTTCGCTAGATAGAAATTCGATAGTTAACGACAGAGATTTAAATCAATCTATTTTTAAAAAATATATTAAAGATTAACCCATTTAAAAAACGAAGATATAATTTTTACGTGTTCTTCTTTGAGATCGTAAAATTACTTGGACAATATTCATTTGATTAGTCTAATAATTTGGTCCATAAATTAGAAGAATAGAATAAACAAAACATATAATATTCAATCAGTAGACCATTCTACCTACGTAGTCAAAAATTTCACCACACATTAAATTGCCTTATATTCCTTTAACACTAAGTTTTAAAGAATTTTTCCATTTAACTACTTTTTTTTGTTAGATCGAAAAATAAATTAAATAAAGATTTTAAGAACATTTATATTCGTGCTTCACTTGAGAATAACGTCTGTTAATAATTGAGTTTTTTTATTTGCTAGAAAATTAATATATTAATTTGCTTCTTTTTAAATATATCGTATCGTTTAAATTCATCATTAGATAATAACGAAAAGACCCATTATATGTGATAACTGATCTGGTGTGATCACGTCATTATCTTAATATTTTATTTTTATTTATTATTTAATAATCATATTCCATTTTTTATCCTATCTTTTCATAATAGTTTTATCCCTTAAGTTAGCTACTTTTTTTGTAGGTTTATTACTCAAATTATGAATGCGTGACATTATGTAACGACAAAGAGCGATACAATATATCCAAAAATTGAATTCATTAAACAATAAAATACGATACAATACAATCCATGTCAGAATTTCTTATCCAATTGAAAATATATAGCATCTAATTCACATGGAAGAATTTATTATCCAATTGAAATTATATAGCATCTAATTCACATTTTTCAAATCGAACAACACAAAAAGATCAGAGGCGTATTTCAAGGGGTTCAGTGGGTTCACGTGAATCTATGCCCCTTTATCTAGATCATATATAGTAGTCTATATTTTTCAAAATTTTTTTAAAATATAGAGGTATGAACCCACGTTAAAAGTAGCATATAATAATAAGATGATGATTCGGTGCACCTCTCTAACCAAAGATAGAAATTTAAAGGGATAACGGTCTGAAAAATATCCCAACTTTCGTCGGATTTGCTGTTGCGATACTAAACTTTCATAAGGACCTATTACCTCCTTAGACTATTTAATACCGTATTATTTACCCCCTAAACTATTTAATAGTGTATTTTAAAGATACATATGTGCCCACGTGGACACATTACTATTTATAATTTTGCATTATTTTTTATGTCCACGTGGGCAAATATATATGTTTAAAATACGGTATTAAATAGTCTAGAGAGGTAATTGGTCCTCATGGAAGTTTAGTATCGCAACAGCAAATCCGACCAAAGTTGGGGTATTTTTCAGACCCTTATCCCAAATTTAAATCCTATAACTATCTTTTCTTTTTAATAACACTCCTCCAAGTGGTTTAATCTTTCAAATTTTTCTTTTGCTTTTTTTGCTTTAATCTTTCAAATATTTCTGTATATAATTAAATTAAATGTATATATAAAAATTTAAAACCAGTACTAGCATTATATATATTGAACCTATAAAATTTAATTATGTGTTAAGAACATAAAGGTGGATGAAATTTGTACATCACTCATCCTTCTGAAATCCTGAATACCAGAAGATGAGAAAAATAATTTATACATCACCCATTCTTTTGAAATCCTAAATACGCTCTGAGAAAAATGGGAAAGATAATTTATACATCACCTATTCTTTCGAAATCCTGAATACGCTACGAGAAAGATGGGAAAGATATAGAACCTTATCCGTTTTGCTGTAAAATTCCAAAACGCATGCAAACAAAATTGAGCAAAAACACAAAGGAGATTTGAATAAACGAAGCCCTAAATCCCCAAAATATGCAGAAAATCTCTGTAAATTTCTCACAAAAATGGCTACAAATTTTATCAGAGATTCTCATTTCATCAGCGAGTGCAGTAGTTTTCTTATTTCTCGATTTGCTCGATGCTATTTTCTGCGTTTTCTTCAAATTGATTGATGAATTCTTCGAAGGTAAAAGTTCGGGTTGTTACTGTTCCATAGAAAATGAGGAAGAAGAAGAAGAAGAAAAAAGTGATAGTGATAATGAATTGTCGAATACTCTTTATAAACGGAGAAATTTATTCCGGGGAATTGGATTTCGCCGGAATGTTACTAGTCGGAGAAAATTGAATGAAAATGTGAGGTGGTCTGATTGTTCTTGTGAGAATTGTGTTTCATGGATGAGTAATATTGCAGGGGAATTGAAGCTTCATGTTGTTGTCAAAGAAATTCACCAAGGTACATTTCAGACCCGTTTGGCCCCAAGTTTTATTTTTTTGAATATTTGGGAAAAATTTTGCCGTTGGCGTTTGACCACATAACTTGACTTCAAATCACGTTTATGCCCTTCAATTTTGGGTGTGCACAAATAGACACTTAAACTTATATAAAGTTAAACAAATAGATACACATGTCCTACATGACATTTTTTGTCCTACGTGGTGTCCTACGTGTATTGTGTCACGTAGGACTCATGTGTCTACTTGTTCAAGTTTATACAAGTTTAAGTGTCTACTTGTGCATACCTAAAGTTGAAGGGCATAAATGTGAAATGATGCCAAGTTACATGGCACATTTATGTATTATGCCAATAAAAAATTACCCAAACTTTTATATTTTATAAAAAATATCCATAATTTATTACTTCCTCTAGCCAATTTATGTGACTTACTTTCATTTTTAGTCGGTCCCAAAAAGAATGACACATTTCTATATTAAGTAACAATTTAACTGTAAAATATCTATTTTACCCTTAATGAAATGATTTACAGTCACACAAATTTCTATCATTCATTTTGGACTACAAGTTTTAAAAGTCTTCCTTTCTTTCTTAAACTCTGCGCCGAGTTAAATTACCTCACATAAAATGGGACGGAGGGCAGTGGTGGAGCCACCTTACTATTTGGGGGTTTATTAGAACCCCTTTCGGCGGAAAATTATACTCCCTCCGTCCCATTTTATATGACATCCTTTTTTATAAATAGCTGGACCACAATACTTATCATTTTATAAAATTTATGCATAAATTACCATATTTTGCCTATTATACCCTTGATAGAATAGTTAATTAATTTTGTCATTTATTAATAAAGTTGACTTAAGAAAACATTAAATAAGGGTAGAAGGGTAAAGTTACATCATTTCTTAATGCAAGTGCAAAGTAAAAAGGTGACATATAAAATGGGACGGAGGGAGTATAATATATACATGGTTAAAATAACTTTTTAGGTATATATAGTAGATGTTGAACCCCCTTCGGCTACTTCATGTGTCTATTTTTCCAGGTTTTGAACCCTCTTATTGAAAATCTTGGCTCCGCCACTGACGGAGGGAGTACTTCCTACTAATATATAGCTATAGGAATAGTTCGAGTTCTAATATAAAGGAATAGTTTGTTACTAATTATAACTGAATCAATGACAAGTTTGAATATGCATTAATGTATTGATCTTGCCTATATTGTTATTTTGTTGTTGTTAATTGTTATCAATTATGTTATAAGGTTATTTTTAACAGAACATATTCATTATAAATAGGTAATACAAACTTATGAGTATTTTTAATAGTTTTTAGAACTTATGTGTATAAATCATATTTTCTGAAATAGTCAAATATTTTTAGGGAAACTTTGGGCCAAACATAGAGTGTTAATTTGGGAAAAACTTGGCCCAAGTATTATTTGATAAAAATACTTGGGAACTTGGGGCCAAACGCTAGCTTCATATTCGCAAGTTTCATATCTGAACTATTAGTTTGTTAGCTTTTACCACATGAACTATCGATATTTTTATGTACTAAAACACACTTAAATTATCTGTTGTTCATTTTTCGTTTTTTCCTACCTGAACGATAGTGAACTATCTCAGTTTATGTATTAAAAAACACACTTAAACTATCAGTTGTTCACTTTTCCTTTTCTTGCTTTAACGATGATGATAGTTTAGGTAGGAAAATGAAACAACTGAATAGTGGAGGTGTATTTTAAGTTTTTAACATGTAGATGGGTGATACTAAAAGTAGAAAAAGGGAATGACGGATAGTTGAAGTGTGAAACTCATGAAAAAACAATAGTTCAAGTGTGTGTTTTTCACCATTAACTCTTTTTTAATGTTATAATCCAAAGCTTAATAACACATTGTATAAAAAAGGAAATATTTCAATGAAGGAAATACATATATAGTATACATTTATATACTCATATTCTTTGTCATAAATAGTGTATTGAAGTATCAAAATATTTGGTCAAAATCACTATACCTATTATTCAGACAAAAATAAAAATAAATTTGACCCCTTCCCACTGCTAAGCACTAATGTTTAGACTTACAAATTTTGCAGTTAACTTAGAGGATTTCAAAGGCAAGAAAGCAGAAAATATAGTATTTTTACATGGTTTTCTCTCATCATCCACATTCTGGACAGAGACAATTTTTCCCTATCTATCTGAAGATGCAATGCAGAAATACAGATTGTTAGCAGTTGACCTATTGGGATTTGGAAAAAGTCCAAAACCAAACAATTGCTTATACACAGTTAAAGATCATGTTGAAATGATTGAGAGTTCAGTGATTCAACCATTTGAGTTGAATTCATTTCATATTGTTGCACATTCAATGGGATGTGTGGTGGCATTAGCTTTAGCTGCAAAACATTCTCATTCTGTCAGATCAATCACCTTGATAGCACCAGTAAGTACAACTTAAAATACTTTTTGTATAGTTTTTTGTCGTGACTTCTTCATTGATCTGCTTTGAACTGTTTTTTCTCGAGCCTAGGTTTATCGGAAACAACCTCTCTACCCTCAAGGTAGGGAAAAGGTTTGCTTACATTCTACCCTCCCCAAACCTGACTTTGTAGGATTACACCGAGTATGTTGTTGTTATAATAGTAAATTTTCTGATAACCACTTCTGACAAAAAAAAACTTGGTTTTCAAAATAAGCAAATTTTAGAAGCTTTTCTACCTCTACAAGGTAGGGGTAAGGTGTGCGTACAGTTTATCCTTTCATGACCCCGCATATGAGATTACACTGAGTCTGTTGTTGTTGTTGTTTGTTCTTGCTAATGGTCTTCGATTCTTTCTGTGCTTGAACTTTTTCAGCCTTATGTCACTTCAACAAAGGAGGATGTTAGTTTAACAGCACTTAACAGACTTGCAGCAAGAAGATTGTGGCCTCCTTTGTTATTTGGTTCATCATTTATGTCTTGGTATGAACACTTGGGTAGATGTGTATGTTACATCATCTGCAAAAACCACAGAATTTGGGAAGGAATCCTCAAGTTGCTCACTTGGAATAGGTAAGGCAAATAACACTTTCTACAACTACTTCTTTTTATATGTTCTTTCAGGTTAATTTCACATGTATAATCTACGCGGCACCACTTTAAAGAAAGCTCATTTTCCGACTGACTTAAGAAAACACATAACAATAAGCCACATGGTAAAAGACATCGGGTATTAAGTTGGAGAAGAAATAAGTTCTTGTTTTTGTTTGTAAGTTGTTTCACTTCGATATTATGTAAAGTGAGTTGTTGACGTGACTATACTTATACATGTGAAGATGTGATAGCCTACATGCATTTTCGAGGGGGACACAATGAGTTGTTGACGTGACTATACTTGCGATCTACTGATTTCAGGAACCTACATTTTATGGCAATTGACTTGACTAGGCACACTCATCATTCAGCTTGGCACACAATGCATAATGTATTATGTGGTGGAGCAAAGTTTATGGATAAATACTTGGAAACTTTGAATATAGCCAAGGTGAAAATCAATGTTATTCAAGGTAGTAAGGATCAAGTAGTGCCAATGGAAAGTGGCAGCAATGTAAAGATGAAAGTGCCAAATGCAGAGGTGAAAATTGTTGATAATGCAGATCATACTTCTATAGTTATAGGTAGAGAAAGAGAGTTGTGTAATGATTTAGAGAAGTTATGGGGGTCAACATGTTAAGAGATAGGAATTCAACTTCTTGATTTTGATTTGTAATGAAGATACAATTTGTTCTTTTGTAATGGCATTTGTTGTAAATGGCGAAAGCTAAAACGAGTACAATTTCCACATAGATTGTGTTAGCTCATGAATATTTTGGTGATATGATTTACGGACGAATTTTTTGCGAAACCTTTATGGAACCCTCCGTGGAGAGTTGGGGAGCCGTACGTACAGTCTCACCAAATGATTTTTGGGCATTTAGGGGCCAATTTACAGGAATTAGGTGATTTTCTCAGTTTTTCGTGTGTTAATATTAACCCATAAATATTTTGGTGATGTGGCTTCCGGACGAATTTTTTGCAGAACCTATATGGAACCCTTTGTAGGGAGTTGGGGGAGTAGTACCTACAGTCTCACCATGTTTAGAGTGATTTTTGGGCATTTAGGAGCTAATTTACAGGAATTAAGCAATTTTCTCAATTTTCTGTGTATATGGCTTACAGACGAATTTTACGCGAAACATTTATGGAACTCTCCATAAGGAGTTGAGGAAGCTATGCGTATAGTCTCACCATTTTTAGAGTGAACTTTGGGTGTTAATCTCTCGCACTATGTGCAGGATAAGAGTCAAATTACATTGGGTCTATATGCAACTTAAATCGGATATATGCAAGCAATTGTTTCTACGATTCAAACTTGTAACCTTCTGATTACATGACAATAACTCATTGTATCCTAACGAGCTGTGTGTGAGTCTGTGAGAGAGGATAATCATAAAACCTTGGTCAATACATCTAGTGTAGTCTTTCATGGTGAAAAAAGTTGAGACAAAGTTATTAAAAATAGATTACCTAGAGTAAGTAACTAAATTGAGAAAATTAGCAATTAAGTCATAATACCTAACATAATTAGTCAAAATAACAGCACTTTAAAATATTTATTTAAATAGGCAGAATGACAATATTTTTATAAAATAATATGTATACAGATTTTAGTATTTTAAATTAATTTTATTTATGGAAAGAGTCCTATATTGGACCAAATTATATACCAATAACCGTTTAAAGTGGAAAAAAAAACTAATACCATTAACCTTTTCATGTTTTCATCACCATTCACGTTTCTTCCCCA
>NW_006238934.1:3503872-3504459 GCF_000226075.1 Solanum tuberosum | reverse complement strand
TTAATTTTTTCAATTTTTATGCAAGTTTGTTTACATATTCATCTAATATTTATGTATTTCAATTAGTTATTTAGATTTCTTTTGATTTGTTTTCAATATCACCGTTTATGATTTATATTTCGCATTGTACATATTACGAATTTTCCATTAATTTTTTCAATTTTTATGCAAGTTTTTTTACATATTCATGTAAAATTTATGAATTTTAGATTTTTAGTCGATTAAACAAAAAAAAATCGATTTTTTTCTGATTTCGTTTTAATATTTCAGATTTATTAGAATCTACAAATTCATTCATATGTTTATTTTGTTTGATTTTTAATACATTTATATTTGCTTTTAGGGTTTTAGATTTGGGGAAAACATTTGTCTGTCTACAATGTCTGAATCAACAGTTTATTTGTGTATTCATTCTATCTATATATCAACAAGTTTTACATTTTTTGTTTTTGCATTGTATTTCAATCTCAATTAGTATACCAACATGTTTGCATTTCCTTCTTAATTTGTATTCATCCTAACTGTATGCTAACAATTTTGTATTTTATTGGGTATTCATTCTGTATTTCAATCTCAATTTATATGTG
>NW_006238934.1:3492110-3503743 GCF_000226075.1 Solanum tuberosum | reverse complement strand
TTTCTTTTGTATTCACAACTTTATATTCAATCTCACTTTGTATTTATACCTTTGTATTTTCATCTCACTTTTGTATTCATATATTGTTGTATTCAACATATAGTTCATGATCGATTAGTTACATTAACTTAATGGGATACAAATTATTGTATGCATTCAAACAGAAAAACCAGCTACTAAACTAAAAAAAAAACAATATCATTCGTTATACATCATAATTTGTATACAAAACATTCGAAAAAAGCTATAAATCCCAATGCATACAAAGATTTCACTAATTCAATCAGAAGAAAAAAACACTTCTTGTACTCGACATATACGAATATCTCATCCAAACAAAATAAAAAATTACGAAAAAAAATACCTGATTGTTTTTCGATTGTTCACTAGATGCGAAAAATTTATAGTTGTCAATTTTGAAAAATTATGTTTCAAAAATATGTCGTATTCAACTTGAAGAAGCTTTGAAAGTTATCAGATGAATGATTCGAAAGACAAACTAAATTATTTTAATTTTTTTTTTGATGTTCTTAAGAAGAAAGAAAAAAAACGCTCGACGGAAAGATGACTATTTATGCTCTTTTCAAAACGTAACTAATTTGTATTTAAAATCTTTTTTACCTTTTTTGAATTTTTTTGTTCCATGATTTTCTCTGTTCTGTTATTAATTATTTGTATTCTTTCAAATTAATCAAAATAAAATAAATACATAACTAATCTCTTAACAAACTAAAATAATGACATTTTTAATAAATAATGAAACTGTTGCTAAGGAGTCTCACTAAAAGCTAAAATATTGCTGCTTTTGAAAAATTTCCCTAATAAATTTCCACCAAAAATTTAATATTAAGTTCCTTATTAGCCTCGGTAAAGTCCATCTTGATGCAACAGGAATGAACAAAAGCAAATAAATCTTGGCTAATCTGATATAGAAATTGAAGGAAAAAGATAACACGAGTAGCACCAACGAATAGTATGATAATTTAAGCAAAGGAAACAACGAGTAATAATACAACGAAGTACAAGAAACAAGAAAAAAAAGTACCAGTACTATTTGAGGAACTCAAAGAAATCTTTAAATTTATATTTCACATATTTACACATTCAACAAGTACCTCATTGCCAGAACCACACATTCCTATCACAAATATGTATACATACAAAGAAGCTCAAAGAATTAACTACCCTCTGCTGATTACAAACACTACTAAATGTGTGTTGCAATAACAAATATTTCTAAATTTTATTTTCTTTTTCCCTCTTTCAGTAGTAGAACTACAATGGGAAAAAAAATTAAATGACAACAAAGTAGAGGAAAAGAGATATGTGTGTTTCAGCATTCTGAAACATGTAGCGGATTTTTTATCAGCAGAAAGACGAAATATACAGCTGCTTCTTCAGTAAACCGTGTAACTGAAAACAAGGTTCTTTCACTTGACTCAACAGATGCATGTGTTAACATGCAAGGGAGATGGCTGAAGTTTCGTAGATTTCATCCACGTGAGTTGAAGGAACGTAAACTGCAGTCTTTAGTGAACTGTGGGTTCGGCCATACAAAGTATATATGCACGTTCCTATTACTAGCCATATGGATACACGGGCCCAAGTTTCACCACTGCAAGAAATGCAAACAGAGGTTTAACAATGTTGAGTAGTAATGGTTCGATTAAAATGATAAAGAAATAGTGGTAAATTACGAGCTGTGATTCCTGGAATTGACGATTGGTCCATCTTTAGCAAGTATAGGAAAGTGCAGGAGGAAGCAGTATACTAGTCCTACATTAGTCGAGGGAATAGGTTCTTGTCGCCTCATATAGTTTTGGACAATCCTAATCTCATGAATTACCTTCTTAGGTTGAGTTAGGCCCAAGTTCATTTTCTCAACATGGTATGAGAGTCAAACTAATAAATATTCTTGATTATCCAACGTTGGGCGCCTGTATTATGTTGTTCATGCTCTGGATATTTAGACCTGAGTGTGCGGATGGTATTAAAGTGTGTCATGTTGGTTAAGGGAATGGGCTGTTTTCTCCTTGTTTATATGAGTGTTGGACAATCCACACCTCATAAGCTTAGCTTTCGAGATTGAGTTAGGTCTAAATTACTTAACAGTATAAACCAAAATCTGAAATATAGTTCGGCAGTGCTGAAAATAATAGCAAAGAAGTCATGAAGGCTTACCCAAGATTAATTAATAAGTAGACGTTGATGAGAATGCAGGCAATAGGCAGAAGTGGTACAAACGGACAAGTGAAACCTGAATAGGAAAAGAAAATTATGTTTTAAATTTGTCCTTGTAGATGTATAATAGCCATTACTATCGATCAAGCACAAGCAATCTAATTAGATAATTGATATGGCGATGGTCACGAGTAGACCACTACCACAAAATATCAAAGATCATTGGGATCATTGGACCTAAGCTCAAAGCCAATGGAGTGAAAGCCTTTAATCAGGTGATAATGATATAACATACCTCCAGTGTGTCCAAAGCTGTGCCTCGCATCATCCTGGTCTATGCAAGTGAGCACTATCAGACCAGATATCAGAAGCAAACCACCAATCCCGGACAGTGCGTACCTCGCAGGACTGGTCACGGCAATAAGGTACAAGAGTCAAATTTTTGTACAAGAAAATGTAGGATTTAAGACATTAACTACCTCAGCATTTGTGACAGAGACATAAAAAATCTATGTGCATGTCTAGAAATACATTCATGAATGTCTATATCCAAGTTGGCGTACAAACTTTCCTGGTATTTAACACTTATTACACATTTGCTCGCTTCTTAAACCTCCTCTGTAGCCCTCCAAATTTAAAGAAATAAACAGGTAAAATCGCAGAGAAAGAGAGCTCACTTAGACAAGTTAACAATTGAAGCAGCGGCTGTAACGATGCATACTCCAATACAGATGAACATAATTGTCCAGCCAGCAACTTTCCGCCTTTGGCTTACTAAATCTGCGACAAAATCAAGAGAAGTAAATTATAGTAGGAAATACCTACTTAGATTATTCCCTGTAAATAATACGAATATAGTGACCACATCTTTGACTCCTGAATGCAATGTAGATAACAGAGACTGGAGAAGAAGGGACGGTGCACCTAGCGAGCATCAGTCTTTTTCATTTTTTATTGTTGAATTACTCAGATGGATCATGAAGTAACTCAGGTAAGGATATATAATTTCTATATAATGGTGGGGGAAAGAGACAAAGACTATAATCAATAAACCCAAGTCAATTCTTATTGCTTTTTTCTTCTTCAGATTATTTATAGATCTGCTTTTCACCACTTGATTTTCCTATTCTTTATTTCACCATACCTAACACGACTTATCAGATTTATTTTGATCGCAATTTCTGAATTTCATATAGCATATAGCATGATCATTTCAGCACAAAATAGTAGTCACAAGAGGATGCTACCAAGAATTCAGTACTTACAGCTCAACTTTGCTGCTGCTTTTTCCACAAGAGGATGCCCAACTGAAATCTCGCCTAACAATGGAGTGCTATCTCCAGAGGTCACAGCTGGAATTTTGGTTTTATCGACATCCATATCTGAACTACTACTACAGCTACTACGTCGCAGGCTTACTGAGTCAATTGCCTCCTGATAAGAGGAGGGAACTGGGACCTTGTCTGGTGGTACATATCGGAGAATCAATACCGAAATAGCCACCATTGTAAACGCAAGAAGTGTACCAACACTGACCTGTAAGGACAGAAACATAATCAAAACAAGCAAAAACCCTTGAGTAGGAAACTAATACTTCTAAAATTTACAATGTTACATGAATCAAAACATGCTAAAATTACATCACATTAAACACAAATCACAAGCAGAGAGCCAGAGGGCATAAACATTTTCCCTTCTTAAAAAGAAAGTTATAACCATACAAACGTCAAAAAGATAAAACATCTTATTCCTGACTATTTTTTTTGGAACTGGTATTTTTTCCCAAATAATGAGAATTAAACACAAATCACAAGCAGAGAGCCAGAGGGCATAAACATTTTCCCTTCATAAAAAGAAAGTTATAACCATACAAATGTCAAAAAGATAAAACATCTTATTCCTGACTAATTTTTTGGAACTGGTATTTTATTCCCAAATAATGAGAGTTGTGAATCACTCAAAACCACACTTCCAAAGTTTACTCAACACGATTGAAAAATATGACAAATTATCATGTCATAATCTATTAGTTAACAATGAAAATCATCACTTAAGCTTACAAGGGTTTTCTCGTAATAATCATGTTGTTCGCTTAATTCTTTCCCACTAACAAAGAAGGAGTTACAAGCCTCAAAATGAAAAAAGAATGAAACAACTAAAGGATACGAAAAGGGAGATTGTTTTGAGCCAAAAACAAATGTTCATCCTAGATATCACTCTCTTGTTGTCTTTGTTCCCTCACTCCAAAACAAGGAGAACAGCACACAACAAAGGGAACAAAAATACATAAATTGATATTTTTGATGCGTTTCAACACCATATCAAACATGCTACAAGTCATATTTTGACACAAGCCTCTAATCGTTGAAGTACTCAAGACATTTCAATTTGCAGAAGATTCAGTGCCAAATAGGAAGAAAAAGGAACAAGTTGATATCACTCAGATGAGTATGGAGGACTTAACTCTGGCTTTAAATATATAATATAATACGTCCAGAAAGTGAGCGTACCATTCCTGACAACTGTTCAACATTCATGAAAAATGCTAAGGTTCCAGAAAGTAAACCAGTTGCTATAGTGCCCTTAACAGGAACTTGAGTCCGCTTGTTAACATCTGAGAAAAATGAAGGCAGCAATCCATCCCGAGCCATTGCCATAAGTATCCGCGGCTAGAATCACAAAGAATCAATGTTAATGCCAAAAGTACAAGTATGAAAAAGAATCAACTCTGCCTATCCCTCTCTCAGAGAGTGAGAACACAAGTATGTCCAATAATATAGGATGTAAAATCTAAGGCTCAAAGTGGTTATAAGTAACATGCAATCAAGTTTCCCATGTAACATGGTTGAGTATTACAATACCACCAAGACGAAAGGTTTAATTTGTTGGAGAAGGATTACAAAGTATTTCTGGGAAAGATTACAAAGTATTTAGTACAGAAAGTTATACATCTCAATAGACGTAGCAAGTCAACTAGTTTTAAACACCCCAATGAAGTTTATAGCACTAAAAATCTAATCAGACTTTGTGTCTTAAACAATTTCAGGCTAGTAGATTTCGAAATCTACATGATGCAGCTTGCGTACCTGAGGCATTATAGAACCCATCAATGTTGAGCAAAGAGAAGTACAAGCTCCAATAGTTATTATATATCTGTATAGAGATCCAGAGGAAGTACATTAGAATAAAGAATAATACAGTAAAAAGGCAGCTTCACATCAAATAGTTTAGCGTCAATCATAAGACTAACTGCAACAGCGTTAGGCCAAAAAGATTAACTTACGCTGCCCAATTAATTCCATGGCTTGCAAATGCAGAAGAGATTGGTGTATCTGGATCCATAGCATAATAGGGTACTAAACCAACAATAACTGCAGAGACTAACATGTAGAGAGAGCAGCATATTGATAATGCAAAACCAATTCCCATTGGCAGGTCACGTTGAGGATTCTTCACCTTTTTAGAGATCAAAAAGAAGAAGCAAATCAGATGGTAAATTTAAAAGTCCAAGAATCTTCAACAGGGATAATCCCTCATAACTGATACTCCCTCCGTTTCAATTTGTTTGTCTTCCTTTCCTCTTTAGTCCATTTTAAAAAGAATGTCTCTTTCCTTTTTTGGCAACTCTTTAATTTTAGCTTTTCACGTGGCATAAGACTAGAAGATTAAAGGGCATTTTGGTACATACATTCTAAATATCTTTAGTTTAAGACCACAAGATTTAAATGTCTTCTTTACTTTCAAAAACTCCATGTCAAGTCAAAACCAACCAAACAAATTAAACAGGGGGAGTAAAGTATATACAGACTTAGGTAATACCTCCTCAGCTGTACTAGCAACTGAATCAAACCCAATGTAGGCAAAGAAGACAGTTGAAGCTCCAGCAAGCATTCCATCGACTCCGTAGGGAAAATACCTATCAATCAAAGAAAGACTGAGAAAGCAGATCGATAGGGGAGGAGAATGCATGAGAATGCTTGTGCAGGACAGCCAATTACCCAACAGGAAGCTCATAGCCTGGCCATCCTGCTTTGTAGCCCAGATATCCACCAGCAACAATTACAAAAGCCATGACACATACATTTACTGAAGTGACAAATCCTTGTACCATGGTACTCTGCAAAAATGTAATTGAACTGACATTAAATGAGAGCACAAACTACAAACTACAAAGAAAGAGATGACTATTTTGGATATGAAAAATACCTCCTTGATCCCCACACACAGAAGTCCAGTGACTAGAAAAACCAAAATTGCAGCACATGGGTCCACTGTAACATTCAGTCCTGGGATTGTGTGACGAGCTAAGAAAGACGGCAGGCTGTCTGGACTTCCAAAAAGCATAGCCTGCAAACAGAGAAGGATGGCAAAAGTACAGTCACAAAGGAACATTCAAGGTGTTTTGATGGACAAAAGACTAATCTATAGAAGATTAGAATGAATTGTATAAGCCTTTTGTTTTTTTTGGTGTAAACAGAATCTGATAGGGGAGATAGTAGATTTTATAGGAAACTTGTAAAGAATACCCATCGGATGTGGGATGTAAGTTTCCAATTCATCATTTTTTGGATGATGAATTTTTTGGTGTGAATATAAAGTTACCCTTTTCAAAAAAGAAGGAACATTCAAAGTGTAGTGACATTTCAAGATAGGAATTAAGCCTCTTCCTTCATTTGGTTTGAAGGAGGGATAAACGGGCCAGGAAGTGATCTAGAATCAAAAGAGACATGAAGATAAGCTCAGATAAGTTATCCCTTTTACCACATCAATATCCACTTAAAAGTAAAACAGATAAAGCAGGTATCCCTCTCCCAGTACAAATTGTTCACATAACTAGTAGTACTATTTGAAGTCATTTACAATAATATATCCACAATCCACTAAAAGTTCGGGAGTAAACTATAACAATAAGTGAGTTCCTCACAACTAGAACCAAGAGCCGTGTTGTTTTCCAGCATACATTATCACCAGAAAAACACTTAAACACGGCTATAAACTCATTATCACCAGAATCACTTAAACACGGCTATAAACTCATTATCACCAGCATACCTAATTTTTTTTTTAAAGTTCAGGGAGGTTATAAACGAAAAACTCAAACACTTATGGATAACCCAGAATTAATCAATTAGCAGTATTGGAAAGGATGTGTGTATGACATTCAAAGTAATCTCTTGAAGTGGATGTGGAGTGAAGCCTTCTCTACTTTATTCTTTCACATTTACCATAGGGAAATAGGTTCTTGGTTGAGGTGAAAACCATATCACAAGTTACAACAGGATAAACAAAACTGGGAACATGTACAAAAGCACAATCTTCACTACAATATGGGCACATGCAGATTTCTTCTAATAGATCCCGCTTGGATTGGCTTTTGGATTATTTTTATTATTTTGGCTTAAAGCACTTCTTTATCATATCCAAACACTAAAAAAGTGCTTTAAAGTTATTTTGACTTAAAGGCACTTAAAATAAGCCAATCCAAACAGGCTCATAATCCAATTGACACTGGTTGCTCTTAAACTATTTGCCTTTCAATAGCTAATCAATTATCTTCACATAGTTCAGAAGACCTGAAGTAAAGAAACATGTTGATTCAATCAAAGCAAATTTCCGCATGATACACTAGAACAGCTAGGCCAGTGAATCTACTTTGTCCAAAGGGTGCACACATTATTTTATAACAATAAGGCAATCTCACGGAAAGACAGTTAGGCGCATTGCTTAATACTTACAAGGAACAAAATCAAATAATTCAGAAGTCAAAGAGAAAATGCTGCACCAGATTTGGAGATATGCCACGAGCAACTGCCGAACCTCCAATTGTGTACTCCAATACTAATGACCAACCAATCAGCCATGCAACACTGAGAGGGAGAGTAAATTTTATTTTTAAAAAACATAACTAGACCTCAAAAAAGTCAGAAATTAAAAAAAAAATGACAATAATTATAAGAAAATTAGGAAAACTGAAATCACAAGTCATGTCCCATAGAGAAAATGCATTATTTATAAAATCAAAATTCTAATTATCTTAATAAGTTAGCAAAAGATTTTCATCATGATATCAAAATCCGTGCACCAAGAACTTGGTGGAATTACCCCTCTCCAACGCAAATGTAAGAATAATGATAGGCACTCCCAGCTGATGGACAACGACTTGCAAGCTCCGCATAGCAAAAGGCAGAAAGAGCAGCTGCTATTCCAGCTATTAGAAATGAAATGGTGAGTGCCGGGCCTGAGTGTTCTCTAGCAACTGTGCCGACTAGAATATACACCCCAGCACCTATTGTTGAACCAACCCCTGGAAAATCAAACCACAAGGCTTAAAATATTATTAAGCTGGCTAGAACTTATAGATAGACATGCTTCATCAAGAAAAATTCAATATAAATCGATCAATCAATTGCAATTCTTCAATCTCAAACTAGTTGGAGCCAGCTATATGAATGCTATGTATCCATTCTACTCGATTTGAGAAGCGCATCTAATTGGGGACGTCCCAATAAATTCAGCATGCATTGGATTTATCATAGTTAGACTAATTTTACGTACTAGCATCCTCCTACCTTATCCAAACTTGAAAACCAGCTATGATTTATGAATCTCATATCTAGAGTTAGCTAGCTAATCCAATCTGAAACAAAAAATTGCTCAACTTATGCTCCCAAGCAATCAACACCATAAAAGTTAAAGAAAAGAATCACCCTTGAATGTTAACAGGAAAGTTAAAGAAAAGAATCACCCTCCCAATAAATTCAGCATGCATTGGATTTATCATAGTTAGACTAATTTTACGTACTAGCATCCTCCTACCTTATCCAAACTTGAAAACCAGCTATGATTTATGAATCTCATATCTAGAGTTAGCTAGCTAATCCAATCTGAAACAAAAAATTGCTCAACTTATGCTCCCAAGCAATCAACACCATAAAAGTTAAAGAAAAGAATCACCCTTGAATGTTAACAGGAAAGTTAAAGAAAAGAATCACCCTCCCAATAAATTCAGCATGCATTGGATTTATCATAGTTAGACTAATTTTACGTACTAGCATCCTCCTACCTTATCCAAACTTGAAAACCAGCTATGATTTATGAATCTCATATCTAGAGTTAGCTAGCTAATCCAATCTGAAACAAAAAATTGCTCAACTTATGCTCCCAAGCAATCAACACCATAAAAGTTAAAGAAAAGAATCACCCTTGAATGTTAACAGGGAAAAGTTGTCTAGTCTTACAATAACTAAAAAAAATTTATTGTTTTTTTGGTTTATGCCAGCTTGGGCACACCTCAACTAATTCCACAGACCTGCCACCTTCCACCGACAACAAGTATCAAGTAACTCTATCCGCCAAGGCTAGAACCTATGGGAAGATTGCATGTTGCTCAACCCACTTCATTGACCACTAGACCACACCAATAACTATTGTTTGTTGATGTTATGAGGAACTCAATTTCCACTATGAAAACACCAAGTTACCATGCCATAACATAAGAATACAGATCATAAATATTAAACTGACATATGCATAAAATGGATTCAAT
This sequence comes from Solanum tuberosum, assembly GCF_000226075.1. Lineage (NCBI taxonomy): Eukaryota > Viridiplantae > Streptophyta > Magnoliopsida > Solanales > Solanaceae > Solanum > Solanum tuberosum. The sequence goes on along the minus strand of NW_006238934.1, from coordinate 3,494,016 downwards.
AACTTCATTAAAAAACAGAACTGAATGAAAAATATACTCAAAGTAACCATAAACATGAACCCCACGGGACCAAAAAACTGAAAAAATACATAACAAGCTGATCTAAAAGACAGAGAAACAAAAAAGATCAAATTTTTTTGAAACCCAATTTACAAAAACTCAAGAATCAATCATAATATTTTTACCTATAGTAATAAGATGAGGTATAGTTAAGGCTTTGGCTAATTGATGAGAAGAACCAGGTGCAGAAGATGATTTTGAATTTGCAGAATCAACCTGCTTCCTTCTTACAAGACTTTTCATACCCCCAATAAAGCACCCTCCTTTATCACCACCACTACTACAACTACCTTCACCAACAAACCCCATGATGGTGAAACCAACAACAATTTCCAAATGGGTGTTGGAAAAATTGAATCTTTTTTAATAAATACTATATCTATGAATATGTAGATGATAAAAATATGACAATCTTGGATTATTTAAAAGGGAAGAGGGTGCTTAGGTGCTTGAAATGAGCAAATCTCAAAGGCATCAAAGGATAAATTCCTACAAATTTGTGGCTTTTGGGAAAGCAGAAGGAAAATTGGGAAGATTCTGCACAAATTTTATTCTTATTTTTACAGAGAAAATCCCACAAATCCAATAAATCCAATGAAATGGCGTTTGCCTTATGCTTATGTAGGACATAACAGTAATTTTCTCAGAAATGTTTCTCCACGCGCGGAAGAGGGCGCGTGTGCTTATAAAATGAATCCTACCATCACTTTCCTTGTTAATTTTTATCCATTCCTATTTTATTTTATTTTAAAGTTGGGCTCGTAACGGAATGGAGTTATGCAGGTATTAATATTATATAGCGTTAAGTTATTCGTGTACTTTTTATTTTAATTTATTTATTTTACTTTTGTTTTTATTCTTTTCAAGCGCTTGGTTTCTACTAGTGACAGGGCGACAAGGTCATGTTGTCCAATTGAAAATCTAAGCTAAGAAGGTACGAATGAAGTGACGCCCCATGACTATTTTAAAAGAAATATCTTTTATTTTTGGACAATTCTTTAATTTTAGTTTTTCATATGACTTATTTAAGACTATAAAATTACAAGATATTTCGGTCTATCTTATACTTCCTCCGTTTCAAAAAGAATAACCTAGTTTCCTTTTTAGTCTCTTTAAAAAAGAATGACCCCTTTTTTTTCCGGCAACACTTAAACTTCAACTTTTCACGTGACATATTTAAGGCCATAAGATTAAAGGATATTTTGGTACTTTTGACATAACTTTAATTTAGAACCACAAGATTAAAAAGTCTTCTTTCTTTTCTTAAACTCCGTTTCAAGTCAAACTAGGTCATCCTTTTTTAAACATAGGGAGTACATATTTTTAGTTTTATACGACAAGATTCTAAAGTCTTTTTTTATACATATTCCTAATTTTGTGTCAAGTCAAAACTAAACAGACAAATTAAAATAAGAAAGCATGCTTATTTCAATTTTACCCTTCATAATCAATACATAAAATTTCTCATTATTTATATTATTTATGTGAAATTATAAACTAGCAATTAAATACCATACTTAATGTATTAAATTTAATGCCTAAGAACTAAACTCTATCATACTTTTGGAAGATGATTTTAGCATAATCAAATATGTCATTTTTTTCTTTGATGAAAAATATTTTCTTTAAAAAAAAACGCACATGACTTAAATAAAAATAATAATATAAATAGATAAATTAGTTGGTCGCACTCATCTTTAATAAAAGGCATTGATGGTTATTACACTTCTAAAGGCAAGTAGTCTCTATCGAATATGAGATATATATAAAGTTTGCTTAATTTAAAACTAAATGTATATGCTCAAATTAATTTATAAAAAAAATTATATATATATATATATATATA